>NW_016157107.1:884496-884888 GCF_001687245.7 Rhagoletis zephyria
TGGCGCCGTCATAACAGCAAGAAATGTCCAGCTAGCACAGCTCAAGCTAAACCAGGTCATGCGCAACGTCAGTGGATGGATGAGCGATCACGGTCTGCAATTGGCTACAGCCAAAACGGAGATCGTGCTCCTCACCAGGAAACGGATCCCAACAATTATAAATATAATGGTCGGACCTCAACTCGTGACGACTTCTAGGTCTACAAAATACCTAGGGGTGAAGCTTGACAGCAAACTCACATTCTGGGAACACATCCATGGAGTATGTGAAAAAGCTGCGCAGAGCACGGCGGCTCTAAGCCGGCTGATGGCGAACGTGGGCGGCCCGAAGCCATGCCGCAGGAAGCTTCTGATGACAGCGGTCCAATCGGTGCTCCTGTACGGGGCTGNCG
>NW_016157107.1:884898-891972 GCF_001687245.7 Rhagoletis zephyria
TTGAAAGTCAAAAAATACCGGATTCAAATGTCTTCGGTACAGCGCAGAGGGGCACTACGCATTGCTTCTGCATACCGTACAGTGTCCGCGGACGCGGTTCTAGTTATTTCTGGCGTCATGCCAATTGAGCTACTTGCTTACGTTTCTTGTAATATATTTGCTGCAATACTGAGTATATCGTTTTGAATTCGTGGTGACATATAAGTAGCATTTTGTTTTCCTCCTTCAATGTAATTTTTTAATACCTCGTCGCCAGCAGATATTTTTAACTTAATTAAATCATGTAGAATACCTTAAACAATATGTACGATACGAATAAATTAAGTTAAAAAATGTTTTAATATTACCTTCGTCATTCAACTTTCCCCGAAGAGGAAGGTCATGCGTTCCGCAAAATATGATAGTGGAAATTATTTCTTTTAAAAATTTTCTGTTTTCTGCAACAGTTTTTGCGTGCCCACATTGCATCTGAAAATCAACAGGTGTTCCTTCTAAAAACAACTTTGCAGACTGCGTAGCCTCTTTATGCACATTTGAAGAAGCATGAGATTTGCAGTACATGTACATGTACATTTTTAAATTTTGTGAAAGGGCGCACAACAAATGAAGAAACAATTCCTGGTTTGTTTGGTGGCTTAAACAGCACGCAGTGTAAACAAAAAGCTCCTTTAAGCCTGCGGGAATACACCAACCACGGTGTATACATGTCCAACCAGACTCTATTGAACTTGCGTTTCAAATGTGTCGCATCATTTGAAAATTTATAATTTTCGTCGGGCTTCCAACAATCTGTTAACAGCGTCCTTCTCTGTGCAGCAGACATAGCGTTCGGCATGTTAATCCACTTACCAATATCATTAGGATGACAGTCATCCATCGTATCAGTTGCAGCATCGCTATCTTCGTTCGAGCTGCTTCCACCTGGGCTCAGCTTTCTTTTTAATTTGGCTACAAAATTCTCGCTTAAATATAACATTTTAAATTAGTAAGAATAAATTATAATTACCTCCAGTACTGCTAAAAAAGCTTCGAATATCCATATTTTATTCTTTTTCCAATTGAAGTTAACAACGCGATTTTCAAATTCTTTTACTCCTTCTATTAAACAGCTGTTTAGCAAAAAGCAGTGTTGCAAAACAAAATGTTTAGCACACTTTCAAATGTTCATGCCAAAAAGCTTATACAACGTTTACACTTAAGTAATTAGTAATGATTTCAAATACTTTCTTGTATAGGGTTTAAATCTCAAATTCTCCAGCGTAATCATCGAAACCTCTTTAAAAAAAAAAAAAACAAAATGTAAAATTATAACTGGTAGATATTGGACAAAACTTGAAGATGATGTTTATATTTAAATAAAGTAAAATTAACCAAAATTCAATTATGTGGCTTGTGAAAAATTGACTGTATACATATATTTTAAAGTTTNTTGTATTACGCATATGACTTTTTTCTAAAATTTAATGTATGTAGATTAGACTGCATCACCAAAAAAATTGCGGTTTTTCCGCCGGGATTACAAAACTTATTACATTTGAAGACGTCCACCAAAACATTTCGGAAAGATATTAAGATTTACGTGTGCTGGACCAATTTGAAAATACTTCAAACAATGGAGCATTTTATTAATAAAAATAGTTTCTTTAGGAACTTTTTGAAAAAAATCCCCTCAGATGACAAAAAAGATTAAGCTTAAAAGATCTGCATAAAAATATTTAAAAATATTTTCAACGGAATCGTAATAATGGGAAAGGTATTTTCCCACTCTCTTTATTTCGGTGCAAAAAAACTAATTCACGACCCAATTTTTGTTGTCAAATACACACACATCTTAATTCAACTTGGAATGACGCTCGCTCATCCTACCTGTCTCTTACCTCATAAGTCTAAATCGGAATAGTTTAAGTTCAGTTATTTAAGTTTTTTTTATACCTATCTTTGAAAAAAGTTAAAAAACAGCATGAAAAATTTCATTATTACGATGCCGTTGAAAATTTTTTAAAAATATTTTTAAGCAAACTGTTTAAGCTTAAACCATTTTGTCATTTGAAGAGATTTTTTTTAATCTTTAAGAAACTATTTTGATTCATAAAAACCTCCATTTTTGAAGGTATTTTCAAATCGGTCCAGCCCACGTAAATCTTATTTTGGTGGAAGTCTTAAAATATAATAGATTTTATAATTCCAATGGAAACACAGTACCGATTTTTTTTGTATGGGAAGTGATGCAGTCTAATATAGATAAAAGGAGAGGATGAAAAGCCAACAATAATAACGCTTTTGGCAAAATTTGACTCAAAAAGTTACCGCGGGAAACGCCAAGAAAAAGTGTGGACTGGAAAAGAAAGCATACATATACATTAGGGTGTCCCTTAAAATTTAACTTATTAAATTTCTTCGGAAACGAATTTTATTTTGTTCGTTTTTACCTATTATTGTATACGTAAAATTTGACTTTAATATTTGAAAGTTCAGGTATGTCGCAAGGGTTCCGAAGTGTAAAATTTTATTTTAATATGTGACTGTGATCTTTAAAACTTTAATACACGGTAACAGACAGTAGTAGAGATGGGTAACTCAGCACTGAGCGGAGTTATTGAGCTGACTCCCAGCAGTGTGTCGCACGCTCAGACTCACTTCTAAAGAATATGACTCGGTAACTCAATAATTATTCGCCACATAATCGGTACTCAGAGTAAAGAATGAAAATTAAGACGAGAAAATTGCGAACAACTTATAGTTGTAAAAATTTACAATTGGTAAAAATTGAGAGAACGGTTACCCAGATACAAATATGTGGTCATAAGGGAACGGTGTCACACACATTTTCCAAAATTTTATCTTAAATGCATTTTTAGCTAAAGAGTTATTGCAACCATCTATTTTGAATAAATTAGCTTCAGTATTTACCAGAGACCGAAAATAACTGGTCCACATTAAACACATTGTAACTTTTCCTTTCATTAACCGTTTATTTTTTACTTTTTGTGATATATCGCTCGTAGGGTTGCCAGATTTTGAAACGGAGGAAAGAGTACATTTATATTTTCGATAGAAAAAAAGCAGTACAAGACCTAAAAAAGGCGTACATTTTTTTTAATTTTTTGTGCAATTTATTGTTACATTTTATTTATTGTATTAGGTACAAATAAACAAAGATATTTTAGAAATCTTTGTCAAAGCAACAATAAATGTTAAAAATAAATAACTAAATGGGCTGGCTTTCCAATAAGGGCGGTCGTTAAAGAGATGGTGATCAAAGGGGGAGTGGGCGTGGCACCCAATTATGATATTTGGCGATTTTTCTAAGGCCCATAGGGACCCATAGGGGGCCTAGGTGATCGGGGGTGCTACGCCCACTCCCCCTTCGCTCACCACCTCTTCAATGACCATATAGGAAATTTTCACCAACTAAATTCTACAAAAAAATTCCAAACTCTTTCTGAATATATGGCCAGTTTTTTAATTTAAGCCTTATAATTAATTTAATATTTTTCTGATTTTTATACCCGAGCGCTCTGCCTTGCTACGACCATGCCTACACCTTTTCACTATCACACTTAACTCTGCTTACTAACAGGTCTATTCTGCGCTGGTAATAAAAAGTTTGTAACCGGTAAATAAAGTTCCTGTCAATTTTTAAACCCTTTTCGCATTCTGTATACTCTTGTAACCGGTAAATTTGGTATCTCATAAGCTGGTAACAAATTATTGCCCCGTGAAATATGCAATGCCAGGATTTGCACAATTCTTCATAGCTGAATTGCTGAATATTTTAACTGCATTACCAACGTACCTAGAATCGCGGTGACAAGAACTGGTAACATTTTTTGGTAATACAATTTTCCGGTTACAAAATCTTCTGTAACGTGCAGAATAGACCTGTAAGTAGTGTTTGCCACAATATGAATGACAAAGTACAGGGCGTAAGATAATAACTGTCGCACAGATTTTTTGAAAAATAAAAGGGTCCTTTATAGATGTTGCGAAAAAGAGTATTTTTTTGTTAACTTTGTAAATACTTTACATTAATTTTATTAATTAGTTTTAAAATTTTAATCCGTATTTGCATTTGCCAGCTTTGGGAGATAAGTTCATGCGGCACTCACGTCTTTTATAGGTGTACTTTTTCTTAGAGTTTGTATAAAAAGAGAGAAAAACAAGTAAGAAAGTCTAAGTTCGGGCGGAGCCGAACATTAAATACCCGGCGCAAGTATTAAATATATGTTTCTTCAACTTTCCGAAACCTACCGCTAGATGGTAAACCAGGGTGTATCAATTTTGAGTAAATTGGCGTCCTTCAATTTCGAAATATTGAAGTTTCAAGCATTTCTGAAATTTACCGTTATATGAAAAGCGGCCGCAAATTTAGTCCGATTTCAATAATTTTCAACGCTTTGCTTTCATGTGGCAAGCACAATAACCACACCGAGTTTGGTACAAATTGGTAGAACGGTTACCGATATACTTATATGTGATCATAAGTGGGCGGTGCCACGCCCATTTTCCAAAATTTTACCATAAACGTATTTCTTGGTAAAGAATTGTTGCAAGCATCAATTTTGAATAAATTAGCTTCAATATTTACTGATTTATCGAAGATTTTGTATTTCTCTAAATTACCGTTATATGGGATGTGGGCGTGGTTATTGTCCGATTTAAAAATTTTTAACCATTTGGTATGCTGTACGAAGGCCAACAACTGTGCCAAGTTTGGAAGAAATTTGTGCAGCGGTTCCTAAGATATACACATGTAACTATAAGTGGGCGTGGCTACGCTCATTTTTCAAAAATGTATAATATTCTTATTTATCGTCTAAAAATTATTGTAAATATCAATTTTGAGTGAATTATCTTCAGTAGTTACTAAAATATCGCAGTTTTCGTATTTCTGGAAATTACCGTTATATAGGAAGTGGGCGTGGTTACAGTCCGATTTCGCCCATTTTCAATACCAACCTACCTTGGATTAAGGGAAACCTACATACCAAATTTCGTTGAGATATCTCAATTTTTGCTCGAGTTATCGTGTACACGGACGGACGGACAGACGGACAGACGGACGGACAGACAGACATGGCTTAATCGATTTCTTTTTTCATCCTGATCATTTATGTATACATTTGTCTATATCTATCTCGATTCGTTTTGGCTGTTACAAACAACCGTTATGTGAACAAAATTAATATACCCTTGTGCACAAGTGCGCTCGGGTATAAAAACGGTATAGGGTTGGTCGTATGAATGCTCTCCTAGTCACTGGTTCGGAGTATTTTCGATTGCTGAGTATGAGGCTTTATGTTGCACAAAAGACGGAGTATAAAGGACCAAAATGGGGGAAATTAGCCTATATTTACAGAAGATATGTAATAAAGTAACCGATGAAGACTTGCCTGCTGCTTGCGCTTTTCTCCCAAACCCGCTGGTAAATCCAAATGAAGGTTAAAATTTAAAAACGCATTAATAAAATTTTCGCAAAATCTATAAAGGTCCCTTTTATTAAAAACAAAAAAAAACTGTGCGACAGTTATTATTTTACACCCTGTATATGATAAAATATTAATAGCTGGAAAAAGGAGAACAAAAGAAGTACAAAACTAATAAATGAGTAATTTACCATATACATTGCAATAAAAAGGAGTACGTGTACTCCCAAAAGCAGAACGTCTGGCAACCCTAATAGATCGAGGGAGCTTATTGTTAATGACTGTGAGAAATGTAATCGCTAACGAAAATAAAGGCCAACCGCAGATATTTATGAAATTTTTGTTTGTTGAAAAGGTGAGTTATTAAATTTAATTATGCTGTAGAGAAAATATATGATGGAAATGCAATGAAGTAAAACAAATTTTTAAGAATAGTAAGTAGAACCATTTTTATTCACTCAAAGAATCATCGCTATAAACTTTCTTTTTTAGAAACTTCACACACCCAAACTTTTTTATCACTACTCTATCCAAGTCAAAAAAGCTGCGGAATTCAACGCTTGATTTCGACCCATCTTCTTACCTTCAAAAAGTAAATTATACTAACTAGAAGCAAACTACCGAAGCACTTCTCTTAGTATTTTTAACATACCTACTTACATACCGTTGCATTTAAAACAAAAAAAAAACAGTAACTGCGCCTGGGCCACACTGGAGAAGTGAAACTTACTTTACATGTCTAGTTTATCTCATAAACAATATATGTACATACATATGTGTGTACACACAAACATCTGCTTTTGCTTAAGGATAATTTTTTTCGATTATTCGAATTGACAGTGAGAATGTTTTTTTAAAATGCCCATAACTTTGTCAAAATTTAATAGATTCCAACAATGTTTTTACTCAAATGTCAGTAATTCTTGTCACTTCAAGATAGAATGATATAATTATTGATTTTCATTATTTAAAATTTTTTATTTAACAATAAACAAAAAGTGCATATTTTTTTAAATTTAATTTCTCAAAAAGTGTATTTTTTTTTTCTCTCTAACTTTTTTACCGGGAAAGAGACACTTTGAACTACAATCAACCCAAATCTCTAATAGCGAAGATTTTTTTTTATTGCCACGTACTCCTATTCAAGAAGCTTTTTATTCAAGGCAAATAGGCTACTATACTCTTTGTGTTGTCGATATGAAATCTAAGGATCCGGTGTTTTATACCTGGACAGAAGATCAAGCTGGAAGAGGTGCTATTTGCGTTGGCTCTGCTTTATTGGCACATTTGGAAGGGCTCAGTCTGTTAGATGTGGATACCTTACGACTTTTTTGCGACGGCTGTGGTGGACAAAACAAAAATATGCATATTATACATGCCTTAATGCATTGGATGTTAAACAGTGCACCTAAACAGCTAAAACAAATAGAATTATATTTTCCTGTCCGAGGTCATAGTTTTTTGCCAGCTGATCGAGTTTTTGGACGTGTTGAAAAAGATTTGCGGAAAAATACTACTATTTTTGTTAAAGAAAGTTATCACAAAGTTTATTCTGCGCATGGGCAAGTTAAGATTTTAGGAGAGGATTGGCATCTTAAAGATTTAAAAATGTTGGCAGAAAACTACCGTCCCATAACGGCATTCAGAG
>NW_016157107.1:892979-915737 GCF_001687245.7 Rhagoletis zephyria
CTGAGTTATGATATTTTATAGAAAATATACGTTTTTGTGGTACTTACTACAATATTCTTATATTGTTTAACTAAATGGAACATATGTATGTAATATATCAGCAAAAAATACTTTCCACCATACAGTTTCGATTATAAAAAGCGGGAAAATGTGATTTTGTATTTCGAAACTGTATGGTGGAAAGTGTGTTCTATTTGATACACAAAAAATGATCACGGCTGTACTTTTTGCTGATATATTACATACATATGTTCCATTTAGTTAAACAATATAAGAATATTGTAGTATGTACCACAAAAACGTATATTTTCTATAAAATATCACAACTCAGAAAAAAAATCTTCGCTATTAGAGATTTGGGTTGATTGTAGTTCAAAGTGTCTCTTTCCCGGTAAAAAAGTTTGAGAAAAAAAATACACTTTTTGAGAAATTAAATTAAAAACAAAAAAATTTGCACTTTTTGTTTATTGTTAAATAAAAAATTTTAAATAATGATAATCAATAATTATATCATTCTATCTTGAAGTGACAAGAATTACTGACATTTGAGTAAAAACATTGTTGGAATCCATGATGCAATAATACAAGGTTGGGTAATTTGTGACAGCTAAAATTTGACACTCCTTTATCTAGATTTGTATTTTGGAAGTAGGAGAAAGGGGAAGAATGTGATCACATTTTGCGAAAACGGTAGTGGAATGGTACTACAAAAAGGACGCAAAGTATACAATTAGAAGTAAAATGTGTATTATTAATTCTATGCGAATTTGCAATATATTTGGTGTTTTAATTGAAATACTAATCAATACATAAAAATATGCAATTTTGATTTAAGTTATTCCTCATTTCCGGGAAGAAATCTAGAATACCGACCGTCCAGCTATGCAAAAACGAAAAATGCAGATCAATAGAACTTTTTATGCTCATTTCAACCAACAATGATTTGGCGCAAGTAAAAAATGAAGAGTTCTAGAAGGTTAAAGTTCAGTTTTTAGATATTTTAAACATTAATATCTTATGAACTTAATAACCGATTAAAAAACTAATCACGTCACCATAAAGGTAATTAATTTGTTCTTCAGCTGATGTACATAATGTATAGCTTTTTGTATTTTTAAACCAAAGCCACAAAAAAACGAACAAATGTAATTTTTTCATGAAATAACCTTTTTTGAAGAAAATTGCATAATTAATGGTAAAGAAATGTATATTATTTAGAGAGTACAAGTTATTATCCTTAATTCGATATTACATATTTTATTATGATCTACTTTTGGGTTTCAACAATTTAGTGATAATAAAAAATACAAATAAACCTCTTATATCTTCTTTATTTTTTACCTGCGCCATATAAATTTGGTATCGTTGAAATCGGCGTAAAAAGTTCTATCAATCGGCATTTTTTGTTATTTTATAGCTAAACCGTCGCTATTCTAGACTTGTTCTAGAAAATTACACAAACGAAGGTGACGCCAACGAATATTTAGTATGAAGAATTTTTGGTTTTACTACTAATATAACTAAAAACTGTAGAGTGAGCAACATTCTGCACAAGTAAAGGAGCCGATTTTATGTGTGGGAGCGAGAAGACTGTTTTATTACAAAACCTTTCTATTATTGAATCATGGTTGGAATCCATAAATCCATAGCTGAACGGTCGGTATTCTAGATTTGTTCCAGGAAATGACGAATAACTTAAATCAAAAATGTATATTTTTATACCCGAGCGCACTTGTGCACAAGGGTATATTTATGAAAAGAATTTATTTTAAACTCTCCCTAAATCAACAGAAGTGTGTAGTGAAAACTTTTGAGACGTATAAAGTTGAAGGTAAAGAAAAATTTACCAGCTATCTTAAAAGAGGCAAAGTACCCCCTCGTTTGCTTGATGGAATTGATCTTGGTGTAGCAATGAAGTCAGAAAAGAAGAAAGATGTTGCTAAACTATTGGAAAAACCTTATGGCGAACAGTGGTCCAAAATTTTTGAGTTGGAGTATTATACCAAGATATTTTTAGATCAGCAGGGAAATAGTGCCAATGGAACAGATGATATAACTTTATGTGATTGTTTGGAGGAGGACACTGCAATGAAAGTGTAATATAATGTGAATTTATTGTAATACTTGTATGTTAATATAGTGATTTAAATGCAATAAAAACCGTTGATATAAAACAGTTTTTAATTTTCCTATAGAATATGTATAAGCAATTAAAATCAAAAAAAATTATTTAAAGCAAAAAGCCAAAATTCCAAACCTAGTTTATATCAAAACGCAACATTTCCATACATGTTCAGAACAAAATGAAATAAATACTATTGGACGGACCAAAACGCAACATTTCCATTTTTTTAATCTAAATAACTTAAAAACTAATTGCCAGATAAAAATTTTTTTTTATGATTTGTATTGTTTTTAGATAACTATTAAACTACAACAACAGTTTAAAAAAAATATATATCCTATTGACTTAAATTAGTTTTTTTCGTTTATCCAAAAAATTGTTTTGGTGGAATTATTGCGTTTTGTTATGGACCTCCTCATGTATTGTTTAGTATTTCCATTAAAACACCACATATATTGCGAATTCGCATAGATTTAATAATACACATTTTACTTCTAATTGTATACTTTGCGTCCTTTTTGTAGTACCATTCCACTACCGTTTTCGCAAAAGGCGATCACATTCTTCCCCTTTCTCCTACTTCCAAAATACAAATCTAGATAAAGGAGTGTCAAATTTTAGCTGTCACAAGTTACACAACCTTGTATTATTGAATCATGGTTGGAATCTATTAAATTTTGACAAAGTTATGGGCATTTTAAAAAAACATTCTCACTGGCAATTCGAAAAGTTGATTTTTGCCTGAGAAACAAAATCGCGTTTAATTCGGCCGAAAAATTTTTCCGAGGCAAAAGAAAAAATACGTGGCTCATTATTTGGACCAACAAACAATGTATTTGAGTTTGGTCGAAATTAAAAATCATGCTCGTACCTGACCGGTTGTCTGGAAATGGAAAGCATCACTTACATTTATGTTATTCTACTTTCCTTTATCTTTATTTTTGTCTTTATCTATAACAAAATCGATAGTAACATCAATCAAAATATCGATAAAGATATCTATAACAAAATCAATTAAAATATTGATACAAAATTTTGATAAAAAATTTAAAAAAAAATCGATAAAAAATCGGTCAAAATATCGATAACAAAATCGATAAATATCGATAACAAAATCGAAAAGTATCGATAGATCTCGATAAAAAAATCGACAAGAAATTGATAAATATCGGTAACAAAATCGATAAATATCAATAAAAAATCGCTAACAAAAATATCGACTTTTATATAGATATGTTCCGAGAAAACCCGAAAACCCGAAATAGTTCCCAGAGTGAGTCTATGTGTATGTGTGTAGAAACAGTTTCCAACAAATAATAAATATGGACTTGATACCTAGGCTAAACAAATAAATCGCTAAACCACAGCTCAACCTATGTATGGCACGAAAATACGCTTTTGGCATTTAACAAAAAATATTAATTTTGTAGAAAGAATTGAAAACGATATTTTCAGTGAAGAAAAAATTGCAATATAGTTGATGAAGATGCCTACCAAAAATATTGGAGACTCATTCTATGGCCATGGCAAACCTACCTTGGCGAAAGGAATCTTTATGCACGTATGGCTTTGGAAAATATATAAAATCTTTTTACTTTGAGAAAAATTAATATCCAGAAGTAGAAACATTCCTTATGCATCGGATTGATTAATTTTTCAGGCAACACAACCGAAGGTATTTGGACTTTCCGGCGGAAAATCGATGTTATTCACACAGTGCAAACAACAAAGTCGTTATTCGAGGAGAGAAAACCTCATTTTTTAAGTATCTAGCTTAAAATCGGGGGTTGAATTCCCATGAGGAATATTCACTCTTAACAAGATTTCATGCCAAGAAAATTCTTTCCCGTTTTTTTTTACCGAGATCGGGATATTATTGGGCCGTGATTTAATATTTAATTGTCCCAGCAATGGGTTGTGCGCTGGGCTTGCGACCCGCCACGTAAAAACCACTTCCAGTGAAGAAGCAAGGCAAAGCCTCGGATGAGACTCTTCAACATCTCGCTCATCTGCGCCCATGCCCGACGGAAGAGAAGGATGAGGCATCCAAGGATCTCTTCTATGAGCGCGTTTGAGCGCACATATGAGCGCTGCCCCCGTCATGATATCAAAATCGTTCTTGGTGACTTCAATGCCAGGGTAGGCAAGGAAGGGATCTTTGGAACCACCGTCGGGAAATTCAGCCTCCACGACGAAACGTCCGACAACGGATTGAGGCTGATCGACTTCGCCGGGGCCCGAAACATGGTAGTATGCAGTACTAGGCTCAAGCATAAAAAGATCCATCAGGCTACGTGGCTGTCTCCGGATCGAAAAACGAGAAACCAAATCGATCATGTTGCGATAGACGGAAGGCACGCTTCCAGTGTTTTAGACGTACGCACACTCCGAGGCCCAAACATCGACTCGGACCACTAACTTGTTGCAGCCAAGTTATGCACCCTCCTCTGTGCAGCAAAAAATGTGGGCCCAAATGTGCAAGGAAAGCTTAACGTCGAAAAGCTGCAATCACAACAGACAGCCAGCGCTTTCGCTACTCGACTCTCACACCTGCTCTCAGAGAGCACTCTTCAACAAACCGACATATGCGAGCAGTGGAACCACATTTCCCGCTCATTAAGTACCGCCGCCGAAGAAGTAGTCGGATTTCAGCGAGCCCGAAAGAACAACTGGTACGATGAGGAGTGTCAGGAAGCTGCAGAGAAAAAAGATGCCGCCTACAGGGCCACGCTGCGATCGGGCGCAACGCGCGCTATGTGGGACCGCTATAGGGATCTGAAGAGGGAAGCGAGACGTATTTGCCGCAACAAGAAGAGAGAGGCAGAAATACGTGAGTGCGAAGAGCTTGAAATGCTGGCCGACAGGAGGAATGCCCGAAAATTTTACCAGAGAGTTAGGCGACTTACGCAAGGTTTCAAGACCGGGGTGTATTCCTGACAGAACAATAATGGAAACCTAGTAACTGATGTCCAGAGCGTACTTAAATTATGGAGGGAACACTTTTCCGCCCTACTAAATGGCAGCAGCACAGAAAGTTGGGGAGAAGAAGAACCCGAGCCCGCAGTTGATGATGACGCGGTCGACGTTCCACCGCCTGACTATGACGAGGTACGTAAAGCAATAACGCGGCTGAAAAACAACAAAGCTGCTGGAGCTGACAGCCTACCAACTGAGGTATTCAAGTACGGCGGCGAGGAGTTGATAAGGCGCATGCATCAACTCTTGTGCAGAATATGGTCAGATGAACGCATGCCCAACGACTGCAATTTAAGTGTGCTCTGCCCAATCCACAAGAAAGGTGACCCCGCCAATCGCGCCAACTACCGCGGGATCAGCCTTTTAAGCATAGGTTACAAGTTCTTATCGAGCGTATTGTGTGAAAGACTGAAGCCCACCGTCAATGAACTGATTGGACCTTATCAGTGTGGCTTTAGACCTGGCAAATCCACCATAGACCAGGCATTCACAATACGCCAAATCTTGGAAAAGACCCGCGAGAAAAGGATCGACACTCACCACCTATTTGTCCACTTTAAAGCCGCATTTGCCTATACGCCGCTATGTCTGAATTCGGCGTCCCCTCAAAACTCATACGGCTGTGTAAAATGACGTTGAGCCATAAATACCACCAGCTCCGTCAGAATTGGGAAAGACCTCTCCGAGCCGTTCGCCACAAAACGGGGTTTCAGACAGGGCGACTCCCTTTCATGTGACTTCTTTAATCTGATGTTGGAGATGATAATAAGAGCTGCAGAACTGAACCGCTCAGGAACAATTTACTACAAGAGCGTGCAATTGCTGGCTTATGCCGATGACATCGACATCATCGGTAACAAAAACCGCGAAGTCTGTTCTGCCTTTTCCAAGTTGGATAGGGAAGCAAAGCGCATGGGTCTGGTGGTAAACGAGGACAAGACGAAGTATCTCCTGTCATCAAACAAACAGTCAGCACATTCGCGCCTTGGCACCCACGTCACTGTTGACAGTTACAATTTCGAGAAAGTAGATAATTTCGTTTACTTGGGAACAAGCATTAACACCGATAATAATGTCAGCATTGAAATCCAACGCAGAATAACTCTTGCCAACAAGTGCTACTTTGGACTGAGTAGGCAATTCAGGAGTAAAGTCCTCTCTCGACGTACGAAAACCACGCTCTATAAGTCACTCATCATGCCTGTGCTGGTATATGGCGAAGAAGCATGGACAATGACAACATCCGATGAGGCGGCTCTTGGAGTGTTTGAGAGAAAGATTTTGCGGAAGATTTACGGACCTTTACGCGTTGGCGACGGCGAGTACCGCAGACGATGGAACGATGAGCTGTATAAGCTTTACAACGATATGGACATAGTGCAGCGAATTAAAATACAGCGGCTCCGCTGGCTTGGTCATGTCCTTCGAATGGACACCGACGCTCCAGCTCTGAAAGTATTCAACTCAGAACCCGCTGGTGGTAGCTGGTACTGCGATGGAAAGATCAGGTGGAGAAGGAATTGGCTTCACTTGGCGTTTCCAATTGGCGTCAGTTGGCACAGAAGAGAAACGACTGGCGTGCTTTGCTGAACTCGGCCAAAATCGCTGAGGCGGTTACAGCGCCAAAATAGAAGAAAGAAGAAGATTTAATATAAAAAAAAATAAAACGGGTTTTAGTAAGAAAATAGCTTCTACATATTTAAGTTTTTCAAATCCAGTTATTGGTGTACTTTTTTGTTGAGAATTTATGACACTGCAACAATCGGAAGCCGAATAACTACTTATACACATATACAAATTTTCTATTTAATGTGCTACTGAACGGTAGATAAAATTATAGACGAATGCCAACCTAATGTATGGAAAATACTTATAAACCCAGAGCTATTATAATTGCATACCGCAAAAAAACATTACCCTTATTTAGTACAGAGAAATTCGAGGAAAAACATTATGCAGATATAATTCTTTCACTAAGGTATATACATATATCTTTTTCTTTATAATTAATATAATAATAATAGATTGGCGCTTACACATATGTTAGTGTTTGGCCGAGCTTCTCCTCTTTCTTTATAATTACCTTTGTATTAATCTTTCTTCCCATATCTTCATCCTTACTATTACCGGTATCCTCATCTCCTTCTTTTCTAATATTTATCTTTATTTTTACCTTTATGTTTATTTGTTTCTTCATCTACACTTTCACCTTTGTGTTAAAGTGTTAAATTTACCTAGGTCTTTATTTTTGCCTTTATCTTTACGCATCTTTGTTTTTGTTTTTATTTTTACTTTTGCCTTTATCCTTTCCTTTATCTATGTACGTACTCACCTTTACTTTTATTCTTTTATTGGTCTTTATCTAAGTCTTATTTTTTAACCTTATATTAGCACGTTTTTGTTAAATGAATACGATGTGCATATGAGTAGTCCACTTGCAAACAGCGGAATGTGATTTTATAATAGAAAGCCATAAATTTGACAAAACGACTACGACAACAAGTAACATTTAAGTTGAATCTTTTTTATTATAACCTGAAAATTTTGATATATAAGAGCATTATAAAATTGTAACATAACATAACATGACATAATATAACATTAAAAGTCTATACGACCTAAAGCAGTCTAAGTTCATCAGAAGATGTATACTTTTGAAAGCTTATAAGTAAGTATGATAGCGACTTTTGGAAGAAGAGTTAACATTTTATGCTATTTTTACAGAATACAAAAAGACTAGCAATACCCGGCGCGCGTTGCTACGCCAAAGAAAAACACAAGTATTTAGAGTTTTGACATTGAATAACTTTTTATTTACTTTAATGCTAAGGTATAGACAATATCTTTAGTTTTTTTAGTTGTTGTGTAAATATATAAATTTTGTGGTCCCCAACTCGTGAACAGGCGACGTATAATTGGCCATGTGAAAAGCACGAATTTTTCAAATCCAAACCCGCGATAGTTAATGATTGCCCTTGTGCTTTATTTACAGTTATTGCAAAGGGCAATTCACAAAGGGAATTAAAGCCGCTTGAATTTGAACGGTAAATCGTTGGAAATCATCGGTTTACGTGGAATCAGCACATCTTCGCCTTTGAATTTACCGCTGATGATTGTCCTTCGTTCAAATTCGGTGTTAATTTTTTTTATTATCACTCTGGTTCCGTTGCACAGTTTTGGCGCGTTCAAGTTCCGAATAAGTATCACTGGTGGCTCCAAAGAATTAAGAAATTCAGTTCGGTAATTAACAGCTTGATCTTTGGCCATTTGTCCGTTTAATTTACTAACATTATCGTTCTTCGGAGCTAAAATTCCACGTTCGCAGAACCTTTCCGTATTTCGGTAGTTGATCGCTAAGTTCGGAAATACTCAGTCGATGACGTCTTGAATGCTCTGCTGCATTTGACAAAAGTTGGAAGGAAATGATATCTCATTTGTTGTGCGCTCAATAGGAACTTCACCGTTACTGATATCAAAAAGTTACTTTGAAAATATTTGGGCAGACGTATCTTGCAGCAAATGCTCCCGCATATTTGTTGTGAGCGTAATTTTTTCGACATAGCTCCACAGACGCGATGCCTTTAAGCACGCGTTCTGCTCGTCTGCAGTCGTTGATCGTGGTATAACGGGTAATCTTTGACGAAAATCACATACAAGGAGTTCAAGAGCGCCTCCTCTCGGTTGGTCGTTTCCACGAAAATCTTGAAGAGTTCAGTCAAGTGCTTCGAGCGATTTCTAATGTGCCATGGTGCATTCGTGCCAAATTATAATTTTGCACGTTTTAAGGACTATGGCCATACCAAAGCTTTTGCTGATGTTGCATATAGGTGTTTCGGTCTGGTTCAATGGAAGCTTAAGTGCTGAATGCGCTGTACGTCCGCCATCAAGTAGTGTTGATGAAATCCCCGATGATGCTATTGCTACTGCAATCCCATTTCGCATTCGAACTGGCGCCAATATTAAATTGATGAGGAAAGTTTTCCCGGTACCTCCTGGAGCATCTAGGAAGATAATTCCGCCATCTCCTTTGGTTACACGTTTCATGATTTTGTCTTTTTCTGAACAGTAACTAAAAACTCTTTGCGTTTGCACAAATCGTTCAAGCTGATTTGCACCAAAGTGCTGTTCTCGCATCAAGTCTCTAACTTGTACAGCATTTCTATCTCGTGTCGGTGCTGGCGTACCGCGTTGACAAAGAGCTTTGTGGTTGATTGACATGCATAAGTCCTCCATTAATATTAAAGCTTCATTGAAAAAGTCATCCGAATGTTCCTGATTTGGATCGCTTGCACGTGGCTTTCACGATGCATTTCCCACAGTTGTCGAGGATTCGATGGTGAGCATGAGTGCGCACTTGAGTGATGTTTCGGTTAGAGTTGTATTCCAATTCTGATCATTCTCAAGTAAGGCCAGTTTAAAGCAGGCTTCTCTATACGTTTATATATTCTACTACGTCGATGGTTTTCAATGCAAGTACACATGTAGACACTCTATACGGTAATTGGTCTTGACTGAAACATTTCCCAATACCTCCCGTTTGATACGTATCCTGCGAAATACTTTTTAATACACACATTTATGTCATTTAAGTTTTTTTGAAAGAGGTGGCAACTCTACTCAAAAATATGTAAATCTTTCTCCAATACCTTCAGTTTGATACACATATTGTAATATTTGATGTGAATTGTATTAGATATTCATTATTTTTCAATTTTCAAATACCTTCCATTTGATATCTATACCGTACTTGCACATTTAAATAAATTTTATTTTTCTAACAGGTGGCAACTCTTTCAAAAATTGCCAAACTTCACAGGAACACTCTCCGGGTTTCTATGAAGCTATCCTGGAAATTTTAACAAAATCGGCTGAGTGGTTTCGGATTAAAGTAAAATTAAATACTTCAAATTTCCAAGGATACTCAAGGAATTAAAAGGACATTTTCAATACCTATTCGCATGATTCATTAATTAAAGCACAGCTGGGTAGCGTCTACACGGTGGGCGACTGCGCGTCGTATCCGCGTATATATACACGCTCTGCTTGAGAAGGCAGCGAAAGCTTCATTCAATTGCACCACCCTGCAGAAAAAAATTATCAATTGATAAAAAAGAACCTACTTGAAGTTAGCTTTTTTGCGGGAATACCATAAAATTTATAACTTGTAGTTATCTACAAAAAGTTAACTTGAAACAAGTGTATAAGTGATGCAGGTGAGATTGTTTTCTTTAAATGCGTTTCTATTTAAATATCCTGCACTTCGCAAATACTTTTTCGAATTGAGGACAAATAAAAGGAAGGACAAAATTTCATATTATCATTTTGAAGTTATGTCTGACGGAGTTTGAATATCGTACCACCTACATCAGAATATGTAAACAAATATGAAATGTGACAAAATAAATAAAGTAAATAAATAAATATTCAACAATTTTTATGAGGTCGAGGCCGTTTTCAGTGAAAACTTATTGTGGAAAGNAAAAAAAAATTGTTGAATATAATTGTTATAAAGGCCATACAAATAACAAAAACAAGTAAATAAATAAAAAAAAAATAAAAAAAAATATTTTGTTTTTCCTATTGATATTTTATGCTTAAAAGTAGTTAGTTACAAGTTAGTTACATCAAATGCAGAGGTAACCAATCTTGACTATTTCGCGGCCATCGCCATAGAAATATAATTATCTTTCGTCAAAGAAAATATACAGATAATATGTGACTTATAGCTCCTTCCTAATCAACTTAAAGTTAGCTTATAGTTAGATAAATTTCCTGCAGGGGGCTTGTCCGCACACATACAGTGACATTAATTGCACGCACACTACAAGAATGCTCTGTCAAGGCTTCCCACCTCTGAATTAAAGATTAGATAAACTGACAGTTGTCTCTCTCGCACCGCGCTCTTAGCAGTGGCACCGTGTTGCTTCTTTGCAAATTTACTTGAAAAAGTGTAGCGCTCGTGTGAAATAGAAGTATACGCCTTTCACTTTTGGTTTCCATGGTTTTACTATGGACAGATGACAAATTTTCTGGTGAATTTTTTTCAGCACATAAAGCACTTAACTGACGAAAATATAAACTGTTTTTAAATTCGATGTTTACATAAGTCTTATAGTAGTTTTATTTTAATTTTGAGCCCTTTTTCAGTTTTAATCATATATGTAATACTTCCATATTGGCAGTAAGCTAACTTCCAAATGTGTAAGCATTCCGAAATCAAAGCGAGACAGTCTAGTGCGGTTTTCATGTATGGATTGTGTACGTAAGTGCCGTTTTTGGGTATGTGTGGTGTACATTTTATTAATAAATGAATGTGTTCCTTTCCTTTGGACGTGTTTATTGCTATATCTGTACTGTATTGTTTTCGGACGGTACTAGCTCTTACTGCCAATATAGGAGTATTACATATATGGTTTTTATACCGCTAAATATCACCTAATTTACATAATTCACGCAGATGTCTTAATATTTATTTTATTTGTTTATTTATTTATAAAGATATTGGAACTATAAATAAATTATAGTAGATACAATATAAATTTAGAAGCTATGGCATCTTCGAACTTAAGCTAGCCTATGTGTACTTTTATGAACGGAGTTTTATTGGTATAGTGTGTATTGGTCTATTGGTACATACATGTTCATACATACCAGTGATTGAAAAGAAGGCACACTAGTGCTATTTTAGGCACTTTCAATCACAGAGGCACTTTTGGAACAATTCATCCTGTTTTAGCACTATGATAAAATACAGAAATTTAAAATAGAAGGCCACTCTCAAGCAAAAAATCACATACCACATTATAGATTAAAATATACAAAAAGTGAAAATTAAAAGCACCAAAAGATTAAAATAAGGGCCGTGAGAAATATTTACAAAGCGCTGAATTCTGTTGTGAATACGCAGTACGAAAAGTAAGTTTTCGCAACAGCAAGCTTTTAATTCAGAATTTTTAGAAAGATTCTAAGTTTGCCGTTTTATAGTCCATTAAACAAAAGTGCAAGTTTCTGCAATGTCCCGATAATTTTTGATATTTTTTTCTGAAGGTGTCATATAGTTTCGTCCACTGAAAAATCTTCGAGCACACTTAATATGGAAAAAAATGCATGAAATTGAAAACCTGGAATCTCCTTAAAAATTCTGAATTCAAAGTTTGTTGTTGGGAAAACCTGCTGAATTTTTATAATTTTTGTGCAAAGTTTGAAATGCGGATTTTTGTACATATATTTTGTATATGTAATTATGAATTACTTTTATATAAAACCATTCGAAAAATAATCAATGAACAGAATAGGCGAAACTGGTCAAAATGTCTCACTGCCATTATTTCGCATATAGGTCCATATGTATATGTAAATGTCATAATATACATTTCCCGCTCATTAAGTACCGCCACCGAAGAAGCAGTCGGATTTCAGCGAGACCGAAAAACAACTGGTACGATGAGGAGTGTCAGGAAGCTGCAGAGAAAAAAGATGCCGCCTACAGGGCCACGCTGCGATCGGGCGCAACGCGCGCTATGTGGGACCGCTATAGGGATCTGAAGAGGGAAGCGAGACGTATTTGCCGCAATAAGAAGAGAGAGGCCGAAATACGTGAGTGCGAAGAGCTTGAAATGCTAGCCGACAGGAAGAATGCCCGAAAATTTTACAAGAGAGTTAGGCGACAGGAGGGAACACTTTTCCGCCCTACTAAATGGTAGCAGCACGGAAAGTTGCGGTGAAGAAGAACCCGATCCCGAAGTCGATGATGACGCCTGACTATGACGAGGTACGTATAGCAATAACGCGGCTGAAAAACAACAAAGCCGCTGGAGCTGACAGCCTGCCAGCTGAGCTATTCAAGTACGGCGGCGAGGAGTTGATAAGGTGCATGCATCAACTCTTGTGCAGAATATGGTCAGATGAACGCATGCCCGACGACTGGAATTTAAGTGTGCTCTGCCCAATCCACAAGAAAGGTGACCCCGCCATTCGCGCCAACTACCGCGGGATCAGCCTTCTAAGCATAGGTTAAAAGGTCTTATCGAGCGTATTGTGTGAAAGACTGAAGCCCACCGTCAATGAACTGATTGGGCCTTATCAGTGTGGCTTTAGACCTGGCAAATCCACCATAGACCAGGTATTCACAATACGCCAAATCTTGGAAAAGACCCGCGAGAAAAGGATCGACACTCACCACCTATTTGTCGACTTTAAAGCCGCTTTTGACAGCACTAAAAGGAGTTGCCTATACGCCGCTATGTCTGAATTTGGCATCCCCTCAAAACTCATACGGCTGTGTAAAATGACGTTGAGCAATACCACCAGCTCCGTCAGAATTGGAAAAGACCTCTCCGAGCCGTTCGCCACAAAACGGGGTTTCAGACAGGGCGACTCCCTTTCATGTGACTTCTTTAATCTGATGTTGGAGAAGATAATAAGAGCTGCAGAACTGAACCGCTCAGGAACAATTTACTACAAGAGCGTGCAATTGCTGGCTTATGCCGATGACATCGACATCATCGGTAACAAAAACCGCGAAGTCTGTTCTGCCTTTTCCAAGTTGGATAAGGAAGCAAAGCGAATGGGTTTGGTGGTAAACTTGGACAAGACGAAGTATCTCCTCTTATCAAACAAACAGTCAGTACATTCGAGAAAGTAGAGAATTTCCTTTACTTGGGAACCAGCATTAACACCGANTACAAGTTCTTATCGAGCGTATTGTGGGAAAGACTGAAGCCCACCGTCAATGAACTGATTGGGCCTTATCAGTGTGGCTTTAGACCTGGCAAATCCACCATAGACCAGGTATTCACAATACGCCAAATCTTGGAAAAGACCCGCGAGAAAAGGATCGACACTCACCACCTATTTGTCGACTTTAAAGCCGCTTTTGACAGCACTAAAAGGAGTTGCCTATACGCCGCTATGTCTGAATTTGGCATCCCCTCAAAACTCATACGGCTGTGTAAAATGACGTTGAGCAATACCACCAGCTCCGTCAGAATTGGAAAAGACCTCTCCGAGCCGTTCGCCACAAAACGGGGTTTCAGACAGGGCGACTCCCTTTCATGTGACTTCTTTAATCTGATGTTGGAGAAGATAATAAGAGCTGCAGAACTGAACCGCTCGGGAACAATTTACTGCAAGAGCGTGTAATTGCTGGCTTATGCCGATGACATCGATATCATCGGTATCAAAAACCGCGAAGTCTGTTCTGCCTTTTCCAAGTTGGATAAGGAAGCAAAGCGAATGGGTTTGGTGGTAAACTTGGACAAGACGAAGTATCTCCTCTTATCAAACAAACAGTCAGTACATTCGAGAAAGTAGAGAATTTCCTTTACTTGGGAACCAGCATTAACACCGATAATAATGTCAGCATGGAAATCCAACACAAGGCAATTCAGTAGTAAAGTCGTGCTTTGCTGAACTCGGCCAAAATCGCTTAGGCGGTTACAGCGCCAAAAAAGAAGAAGGGAATTGGAATTCTGTGTAATTTTTCTATGCATTTATGTATATGTCTAAGGAATCCTTCATAAAAGTGATTTACTGTAATAATTTAGCTAATTAATTATTATAATATTACTTCAGTGTATTTAAAAATATTATTTCTAAAAATATATTGTTCTTAAAATGCCTTAAAAAATTTAATTTTGTCGCACATTCATCTTGTTTTCGGCACAATTGAAATGAAAACCATTTGGCACATTTTGAAATTTTGAAATTCCATCCCCGATACATACGTAGTACATATATGTTTGATATTTATGTGTAGTTTGGGTGAATGGCTGTGTAGTGTGTAGGCTGTCAATATGTATTAATTTATTAAATTTCGCTGTGTAAGTGGCAGTATTTTAAATAGTTTATCAAATTTGTTAGGTTATCTACAGAAGGCTTTTTTAGTAAGCCGGAAGGACGTACGCAAAGAAGTGATTCGCGTTGGACTGAATTTTTTAAATATTTCTTGGAGCTAATCGAATTTTTGAAATTTCAAAGTTTTTTTAAAAAATCCTGACGCCATAGAAAGAAACTAAAAAGGCAGTTTACTATATTTGGCTCCTAGTTTTGGTAGTATATGTTTTTTTGCTCAAAATTGACTTTTCTCAGTGTAATCCATGTTATCATTAACTTGATTTTTTTTTATAGACTTTCCCTTTATGCCACTTTCAAAATAAATATTTTCTTTATACTGCTGATTAGTAAAACTTCTATCGAACAAAACCGCAGTAGTTCTCAAAATGCCAATGCATTTTTTTTTTAATTNAAATCGCTTAGGCGGTTACAGCGCCAAAAAAGAAGAAGGGAATTGGAATTCTGTGTAATTTTTCTATGCATTTATGTATATGTCTAAGGAATCCTTCATAAAAGTGATTTACTGTAATAATTTAGCTAATTAATTATTATAATATTACTTCAGTGTATTTAAAAATATTATTTCTAAAAATATATTGTTCTTAAAATGCCTTAAAAAATTTAATTTTGTCGCACATTCATCTTGTTTTCGGCACAATTGAAATGAAAACCATTTGGCACATTTTGAAATTTTGAAATTCCATCCCCGATACATACGTAGTACATATATGTTTGATATTTATGTGTAGTTTGGGTGAATGGCTGTGTAGTGTGTAGGCTGTCAATATGTATTAATTTATTAAATTTCGCTGTGTAAGTGGCAGTATTTTAAATAGTTTATCAAATTTGTTAGGTTATCTACAGAAGGCTTTTTTAGTAAGCCGGAAGGACGTACGCAAAGAAGTGATTCGCGTTGGACTGAATTTTTTAAATATTTCTTGGAGCTAATCGAATTTTTGAAATTTCAAAGTTTTTTTAAAAAATCCTGACGCCATAGAAAGAAACTAAAAAGGCAGTTTACTATATTTGGCTCCTAGTTTTGGTAGTATATGTTTTTTTGCTCAAAATTGACTTTTCTCAGTGTAATCCATGTTATCATTAACTTGATTTTTTTTTATAGACTTTCCCTTTATGCCACTTTCAAAATAAATATTTTCTTTATACTGCTGATTAGTAAAACTTCTATCGAACAAAACCGCAGTAGTTCTCAAAATGCCAATGCATTTTTTTTTTAATTAACAGATGCCGTTAAATTCTAATTGGTGTTATCATTAACTCGATTTTTTTGTGACTTATGCCACTTTCAAAATAAACGGCTCAGTTATAAAAGGCAACTACTATACATGAAAGTAATGTTACATATGTAATAGCGTGGGTCAAAAAAGTCAAGTATTTTTTATTTTTTTTGGATCCGACACACGAAAACTAGTTCCTGGGTACCTCTATTAAGTACTTACCAAAATCTGAGCTCTTAATATTAACGGGAAGATTATGCTCATCATATTTTTCCATTTTCAATTTAGTCTCATATAAAAATGGTCATATCTTATCACCAATAGATCGTTAAACCAGTTGCATAGGAAATTGAATGCTCTACAAAAATGGTCTCACATACTCTTTTCATTAATCTAACCATTTAAAAGATATTCAAGGTCAAAAATTGAAGTATTTTAAGGAAAATCATTTTTTGTTTTGAATTTTGTAACTTACTAAAAAATAATTATTGTCAAATGAGTTTCAATTATTTCTATAGGAAATTGAACCTACCCAACGTATGCAAAGTTTTGTGTTCCATTTCTTTTCACTCGCTCAATAAATTCAATGAATTTGCTACTTATTATTATAATATGTAGATCTTTTAGAAAGATTTTGAGTAATAAATTTTAGCGCAATAAAGGTACCAAGTAGCTTAAAACTCGCGTTAATTTTAAGCTATTTTTATACCCGAGCGCACTTGTGGACAAGGGTATATTCACTTTATTCGTATAACGGTTGTTTATAACAGCCAAAACGAATAGAGATAAATATAGACAAATGTATACATAAATGATCAGAATGAAAAGAAAGTCGATTAACCCATGTCTGTATGTCCGTCCGTCCGTCCGTCTGTCCGTGTACACGATGATTCGAGCAAAAATTAAGATATCTCAACGAAATTTGGTATGTAGGTTGCCCTTTATCCAAGGTAGGTTGCTATTGAAAATGGACGAAATCAGAAACCACGCCCACTTCCCATATAACGGTGTTTTCGAAAAATGCAAAAATTGCGTAGAGTAGAATTATGGCAAAAAATAATACTATTATGAATGCGCCGGGTATATAAAGTTCGGTTTCGCCTCAACTTACACTTCTTTACTAGTTTTCTGATAGTGCTTTCCATATAAAAAAATGGCGAACATAAATTTTATGGAAGACATTGTCATAAAAAAATTGCTAAAATGGATTTGAAAAATTGGTAATTTATTACATTTTCCTGAGTTATGCACAAAGTTTTGACATTTTATCTTTATATTTTTGTCGTAATATGAGCTATGTTCTTATAAAAAAATTAGCGAAAAGAAATTAGTTAAAAAACTTTGCACGCATTGTGAAAAGTTGTGCCAATACTTTTGTCGGTATAAAAATTAAAATTATTGAAATTAAGAAATCCATCGCCGTATATACTTACAATTATCTTTTTTATTTTCGTTTTTCCAACCTGTCTTTAGCATGCCCAAAATGCTTTTGTAACACATCGTTTATTTCTTGGTCTGTGCTTTGGATTCAAGATGGCAAATTTCTAAGATGAAAAATATTATTAATAGGTCGTACTACTAATACATATGGCCATATACTACAATTTTATTACACCGGACACTTCACACCACGCCACCATTGTTAAAATTTGACGAAAATTATGAAAAATTATGCCATTAGGAACAAAGGCAGCTGAAACAAATGTTTTTTTTTTTTACAGCAAAGAAAACGATCGCATTTCAATTCCCAGCATAGTCAATTTGTGATTGCCCTACATTTTGTTTATATATTTTCAATAAATCACTTTTCAAGCGTAAGGGTGACTTATTTTCCAGTATTTTTTAATCGCGGAAGCGATAAATTATTTTTAATCATCAAAGGAGATCGAAAAAGACCCAGTAAGGTGATTTTTATTAGAGTAATCTTCCAAATGCTATGTGGGGTATTGAATATAAGCCCTGGATGTACAAATGTATGTTAAATTTTTCATTGTACAATTTTTTTTTACAAATTTTGACAAAAAAAAATATTTTTGTTTTTAATTGTATGTAGTTTGTAAAAATCATGGTGTAATAATAACAAGGTGTTGTCAGTAACTTAACCTCACTTTTTCGGCAGGTCTATTCCGGTCACGCATTTTAAAGTACTAGAAAAGGTACTAATTATTTACTACTTTTAACCTTCATAAGATCTTCAAAACTACTGACGTTAAAGTTCTTCGGGTCAAATTTGACCCAAGCCGTAAATTTCTGGTATAGAAACTAAATTAACGTACTAAAGTGTATTATAAAAACTGCATATAACTTTTAGCTACAATTACTAAATAAAGTATATATTTTTATAAGCATTTATTTCAAATTTTGTTCGATTTCATAAAACTGATACATACATACATATATATCTAAATATATGGAATAAACATAAAATAGTTATAATTTTAATTCAAGTTAAAAATAAAATTTAATTCTTATCAAATTTGAATTATATTCAAGTTTTTAGTTGTTGCATCGGTTACATAAAACAATAATTTTAGAATGCGCCTTACATATAAACTTTTCACAAGTAGTACAGATTAATGCAGTTTTATTATCTGATTTCTGACACAGGTGGCATCGACTCCTTTTTGTTGTACTTTTTTCCGGTCTTCCTTCCCTTCTTGTTGAAGTGCACGGCTGTAGATCGTGTTGATCCAACTCACGAATTCTCTTTGTGATTTCTCGAGAAAATGGAGCCCTTGGTAACGTTTTTCGTTGTTTTATATAAGGTGCAGTAAGCTGCAAGCCTAAGTTTTCCAAGAAGTGTCGACGTTTGGAAAAACAGTTTTCATTCCAGCCATTATTGGCAGATGTAAATAAAATAAAAGCATTATACGCTGATATGTCTAACATGTTGCTAAATACAACTTGAGGCCATCGGTTTGTCTTTCTTTTACAAGTATAACAGGACACAACTTTATCCAATGTATCTACACCACCTTTACATTTATTGTAATCTAATATTATTTGCGGCTTTTTGTCTTCGCGATTACTTAATTCTGGACTATGATGCAAAGTGCTTTTTTATAACTATGGATTTAATTATAAAATTTTATTTATTATTTGTTTTTTAAATAATAGTTTAATAAACAACAGTTTTGTTTGCTTTTGATACTTTTTCTGCTTGGCAACTGATACATTTTTTTCCAGCTCGCGGCAACGCTGATCCCGATGTGTGTTTATGGCGAGATGTTAACTTCATGTTATTCATAGTGGACGTGATGTTAACTCCTCTGCTCTGTTCCGGGTCGACATGTTATTCATAGTGGTCGTAATGTTAACTTCTCTGCTCTGGTCCGGGTTGTAATATTACGTCCGCCGAAGAAAAATAAATTTGTATGTGGTGCGCCTTCTGTATACTGTTTATTCTGTGGTAGTATTTTCGCGTCATTTGTTAAAGAATTGTAAATTATTTCAACGATTTTTAAAAATGATGTTAAATCTTTAAAATTTCCAGAAAATTCTGGTATACTTTTTAATGATAGTTCTATATTGAATGATGCCATATTGAGTGAAGAGTTTGAACTTGAATTCGAATTTTCAGGAGCTAAGTTTGAATTTTCAGGAGGTATGTTTGAATTTTCTGTCTCCTTTTCTAAATCTGACATGCTGTGAGTTGAATCTGTGTCTAATTTTTGTTTTAATAATGTCTTTGCTGTTTCATAATATTTGCAAAATTTCTCTATGAATTCTTTTTTTATTTCCTTACCAGTGCTAAATTCTATAAATTGTTTTTTTGACTAGCTCTACCTCTTCTAATTTTAAAATTAATGTGTTGTTAGTATATCCTCTGCTACCTGATTTTCTCAAATTAGTGATAATTCTAGTCAAACGATCTACGAATTGGTCCATTTACAAAACATTATAATATTTTTTTTTTCATATAATTTGATTTAATATTTAATTTTACGTGACATCATTTAAACAATATTGTTGTTTACTTTCTTATTAACATAACTTTTATAATAACTATTTAATTTTGAAATACATAATCAAAATTATCACGAAAATTATAGCTGATACCAAAGTCCAATGTTCTTTCTCTTTGTTATCTTTTGGTTTTTGGTTGTTATTACCTACTTCGTAACCAGCAATTGCAATGAGAATTGCGTTACTCACTTTATTCCACCAACCCATAATTTATTTATTTATTAATATCTTGTTTTTTCTCTAATTCTCTCAATTGATTATAAAACAATTTCTTTTGTGTTCCACAGCTGAGGTCTATTAAACGCCTTAACTCCGCTTTTTCTCTGTTTAGCCGCTTCTTTTTGCCGCCCTTCGCCTTTTTTTTAGTTGGTGCTGCTGGCTGTTCCGGACGTTGCTTTCTCGACTGGTTTCTCTCTCGGTATTGCTCGATTGTTATAGGCTGTGTGGACCATGTTTCGGGATAGGTATGTAGGGTGATGCTTGAATTTCCACGCCCTCAGTGGGATTGTACTCCTCCACTGCAAGTCTATCAACCAAGTCTTTAAAAAGTTTATGGAATTCTTCGTCCATGTAAGAAGGATTCTACTAGGATTCCAGTTAGGTAGGGCAGGATCGCCATATAATATGTAAGGTGGTGTTTTTAGCGTTTGGATAGCTATTGCATTAGCATGAAAGCGCGACTAATGCAATAGGAGCCTTGGTTTGTAAAGCGAGGCTCAAAACTCGGCAGACGAGCAATTAATGCCCTTTTTTGAGTTCAGTAAAATAACAAGACAAGCAAGTTCAAGTATAAAACCTTAACAATGAACTGTATGTGGAGCAAGTGAAAATACTCATGTTTCACTTCGCTGTATGTCTTTGGGTATATGTATGAAATGTTTGTTTACCATATGTGTCATGATATTTAAGTGTGTCATAGTTGTGATGTTTTTGTGGAAAAACTGAAATGACTGTACATCACAGTATGCACCAACGGATTAACCTTCATAAGGTCTTCGGGTCAAATTTGACCCATTTCAGAATAAAAATCGTTTTTCACCGGAAAATTTGTGGTTAATTTATTTGATATTTTATGACTTTTATTTATTTTGGAAACTAAAGAGGTAGTAATGATTCTGGGCTCATATGTTTATGATTCTTCTAGTTATAAATATTTTTACACTTAAGGTCTTCGGGTCAAATTTGACCCGACGTAAGCAACCTATTATTTATGTATTGCTGATCGGTATGTTTTGCTCAATAGCCTTATTGACGATTTTTCTGCTTGCATTTACACCTGTAAATTCAAAATAAACGTATTTGTCTCGTTTTCTCTTATTGCTTTTTATACTTTTATATCGGGGAATCCCCAGATTATTGGCTTGTATGTGAACTTGAAATATTGTGGATTTATTGCTTTCATGTTTGCCGCAATATTGCTACAGTAGTGAAGTAATCACGGAAGGAGTAACACGCGTATATGTACGAATAAGTTTGAACGTTGGGCAAAATGTGTTCCAGAAAAATAACTGACAGTGAAATAGAGGCCATAGTGAATGAGGTATCAGATGAGGAGGAATCTTGTTCAGAAAGTGACGATAACATTGAATATGCTGGACCGTCTGATACTTCAGGTGATAGTGATAGCGAAAATATGTCCACTGAGGAATTCGTATCAAAAAATGGACAAATAAAATATTCTAAGGAGCCTTGCAAAAACAGATATGGAAGAGCGCAGATGAAAAATGTTATCAACATGATTCCGGGTTTGACCCGCTACTCCTCTTCGAGAATTACGAAGAAGGAGATCTCAAGCTTTCAATTATTCTTCCCATGTCCTGTGATGAGCACTATTTTGAGATGCACCAATATTGAAGGAAAACGTGTTTTCGGTAATGATTGGACTGACATCGACGACACTGAAATGTTTGCTTTTATTGGTTTACTTTTGTTAGCTGGAGTATATAGGTCAAATAATGAAAGTACCGAAAGTTTATGGGACTCTGAAACAGGAAGGCCCATATTTGGAGCAATTATGTCATTGAAAAGATTCGAAGTCATTTCAAGAGTAATAAGGTTTGACAATAGAGACACTCGAAGCGAACGACGAATGGTAGACAAGTTTGCACCCATTCGTGAATTGTGGAATCAGTGGGTGGACATATTGCCGAAACTTTATAATCCTTCCCAAGATGTAACAATCGACGAGCAGCTGGTATCATTTAGAGGAAGGTGTCCATTCCGACAATACATACCATCAAAACCAGCCAAATATGGCATCAAGTTTTGGGTTCTTTGTGATGCTGTTACAAGTTATGCTTGGAACATCCAACCGTATACAGGGAAAGAAATAGGAGCCATGCCCGAAAGAAACCAAGGAATGCGTGTAGTTCTTGATTTAACAGCTGACTGAAAGGTCATAATGTTACTACAGACAATTTTTTCACATCGTATCAACTTGGACAAAAACTACTGGAAAAACAAATTAGTTTAGTTGGAATCATTCGCAAAAATAAGCCTGAGTTACCATCAGAGATACTAGCAACTAAGGGAAGAGCTGTATATTGTTCATCATTTTGTTTTACGGAGGACACTACACTCCTATCTTACATCCCGAAAAAAAACAAACTTGTGCTTCTCCTC
>NW_016157107.1:916760-922456 GCF_001687245.7 Rhagoletis zephyria
CTAAAAGTTACCGTTGATTTTTTAGAATTTTTTTCGCCAAAGGTGTTGCAGATTTCTTCCATATACAAATAAATTGAGTTTATTCATTATCAGGGAACGGATTTTATGGAAATTGCCTTTTTTTCTGCTAAAGAGATAGAGTATATTCGATTAAGAATGTCCACGATTTAGCTTTCCCTGATTCCATATATACACATTTGAAGTTGCCTTTTTTTGCCTTTTTTAAGATATTTGCCTTTTTTTTGCCTTTTTTAAGATATTTGCCTTTTTTTGCCTTTTCTACCTTTAAAAAAGTCAACTTGAAACTTGCACATTATCAGACTAAAATTGGTGGGGCTATAAAACTGTGTATTCATAAAAATTCAAACACTTCTGAGAAACAAGTTTGAAATTTAGGTGAAAATTTCTTGCACTTTTTTTAAGTTTTCTACAAATTGTTAAACTTGTTTTTATATGGGGTTTGTTAGAGAAAGAACTGTATTTTAATTGAAAATTCTCAAAAATAAATAAATAAACATAAGTTGCACACAATATCACTTTGAAATGGCGTGCTATAGATATGACCGATACTGTATATTGTAACTTAAAAAAAGTAAAATCCGTAAAATAAGGCAATTTCCTATAAGACTGTAAATTATTTTTTAAATAGATTAAAACACATAAATATCGGCAATATAAGCGAATTCCTCATTTAACCATGCAGCCACTCTATTCTAGTGTATCAGTAGTTCATTTGGCTCAATATTATGACAATGCATCAAAAGTTATTTAATATAAAAAATCGCCTTTTTATACGATTTTTGTGTACGTTTTTTTCCATTGATAACCACGATATCTTTTATTTTTTTTTACTTCTTTAGGACAAAAATTATACAAATCCAGCAATTTTAAATATTAATATTGTTCTGAAAACACCAAGTTCTTTAAGAATCGCGATAAAACGAATTACTAAAATGGAGTATTTTAGATACAATTTCCCAACGAATAGTAGTATAAAAATTAAGATCGGCAGCACTGAAAATAAGCATGCCGATCTTGTCAAAATCACAACCAACACGTCGCTATTCCACCATGGTAAAAATGGAATTTTGGAAAATTAAGTTTGAAATTTTGTATAACATAGAACATCCAAAGGTTAATCAAGTCAACCCAATAACTTAAAACTGATAAATTTGCACATTCATGGTTCTGGCATAAGTGTGACGATATATTGCATATACTACAGATGAATGTACGTACATATTTACCTATTGTGACAAATAATTTTGGATGGGCATGGTGATGGCAATGAAAACAACGTTCAAGTACATTTGTATCCACGCACAGCAAAAGAAAATGAATGCAAAATTTCTGCAGGCATTTAATTTTTCCCAAGGAGGAGATACTTAGGTATTATGGCATTCACTCCCGGCATCAAGATTCCCTACACTTTTCCATGTCCCGGAATCCTGGATTATCTGCAGCTCCGGGATTTCGAGATTTTTACTGATTTATTTACGGAGTAAAAGTTATGTTGAAACCGAAAAAATGTATTCACGTGCATTTGACATGAAAAACGAGAAATATGAACATCAAAATTTGGATTCACTTGAACCGAATCCGCAATGGAAGCTAACTAAGTGTGTTCCGCATTATTTCTAGATGTTTCCCAAGCATTCGACAAAGTGTGGCACATCGGGTCGCTTAAAAAACTAAAGTTGCTTCTGCCACACGCTTACAGCGAAATCTTGTTATCTTATCTAAGCAACAGATACTCTAGAGTGAAAGAAGGGGACTCTTGTTCTAACCTATGCAAAATAAATGCTGGAGTACCTCAGGAAAGCAATCTAGGCCCACTACTGTATTTGCTATATACTTATGACCTACCGGTTTTAGGCCAACATGTTACGGCAACGTTTGCTGATGATACCGTCCTATTAGCAATAGGAAATAGTGTTGAAGTCGCTACATCTAATCTGCAAGTCGCTGTTAACGCGGTTTTATCATGGGCCAATAAATGGTGAATCAATCTCAACAACTCTGAATCGCAGCACTTACAAACCTATTTATATCGACAATGTAATCATTCCACATGTTAATGAAGCGCAATACCTTGGTATTACGCTGGACGCTAAACTGCGTTGGAAGGCACGGGAAGAGCTTGACTTGAAATTAACCAAAATGCACTATCTTATTGGCAGAAACCCCAAGCTGTCAATCCATAACAAATTACTGCCGTATAGACAAGTGCTAAAACCAGTTTGGTCTTACGGCATCCAACTCTGGGGATGTGCCAGTCTAAACTGCGTCAATACTATTCAACGCTTTCAGAAAAAAGTGCTCAGAAGTATAGTAAATGCTCAATTCTACATCCCAAACTCCGATCTCCACCGTGATCTCTGCATTCCAACTGTCACTATGGTGGCAAAGGAAAAAGCTAGAGCCCACACACAGCCATTAAGATGCTATGTCAATGCTGCATCTTCCAGTCTCCTCCAGACGAACTCACTGCGCCGGCGACAAAAGCGAAAAACTGTTCTAGACCTGATGGGAAGCTAGTCATAGCATTTGCACTTTTTCTAAAAAGCTGCATTTGTCTTCATACATTTTAAATCTTATCCAATTTAAATTAATTATTAATATGTACTTTTGATCATATTAGTTGTAATAATAATACATATATTTTAATATGATAGATGTGTAATAATAAAAAAAGAAATAAGAAAAAAAACTTGAACCCGGAAGTGAATTTCAGAACTTGCATTAATATCTGCACTTGTTCAAATATTTTGTGCAAGAGCTGTATAAAAAGCAAAAAATCTGGTAGCAATTCAAAATGTAAGAAGGTTTTACAGTATGCCATACCCTGCAAAAATCATTGGACCATGTAGTCTATTTGTGGTATATTGGAGTACTTACAAAAGTGTTCCTCTGTCATGCTGTAGCGGACCAACTCGTGTCTCTGCGCCAGCTTACTGTTTGTTACCCAATCACTGCTCGTGTTTTAAAGAAATGTGATTGAAGTGGAGCATTTGAAAGCACATTTGCATGTCTGGCTGTAGCTGAACGTGTAGAGATGCTTGCTGCTAATTGTTAGCTCCCAGCATATTCGGGTTCGAATGCCGTCAGAGGCAACATGTAATTTTTAATTTTTGTTTTTGGTTTTTATTAATTTCGAAAAAGCATCTGAGAAGTGAAGAACAAAACCATGTACAAACGAAAAAATATAACAACAATGCCATTGTTAATATGTTGGAGTAATTTTGTGCTACTCTGATGTAATGCAGGGATGGAGTATATGGTCCTGCCCTAGGACATCGCAATGTTAATTGGACCATATTTTTTTATATGAATTGTGGTTAATTTTGGAGTACTCCATGGCCCTTAGGGAGTACTCTCTACATGCATGAATGGAGTAGTCGCGATTTTTTCAGGGTAGTTGTTCTTCATTTTACTTTGTTGGTGTGGTTTTGTAGAAATGGAAATTATGCTCCGCGTAAGGCCAAATGTGGCCACAAAAAACGATGAACTTACTAAAAAATGTAAAAATTGCAATTAAGTCGAAATCCCGGGATCCTCTTATAAGAATTTTTTGGATACCGAAATCCTGGGATTGTTAAAGTGCTTCGGTATTGAATGCCCTAGTATGTATGTACATACATATATATGTATGTACTACGTATATGCAACATATATATTTGCTTACACAAAAAAAGGCATACCTGTGTATTACACAATACTAGTTCCGCAGACTGCTTGCGCAAAGACAATAGCACTTGCACGGCTAGATTATTTTAACTCAGGTGTAAGATAAAATTATGTTCAACAAAGAAACACGGGCAGTATGTATATATAATCTTGCTTAGCAAATAAAACAACAATATTTTTGCCACTGTTTTACGAGCCTTGGCAATAAAAACAGAAAAATGCATGTACACAAGTATGCATATGTACATATGTATGTATATATGCATACAAACGTACGGATAGACATAGGCACGTATCCCGACAAGTAATGGCAGCAACAGAAACCTGCAGAAACCTTTAGGCAAAGCTGTCCCATACGAAAACCGGTTTTTGCCGTGCAATCCGTGCAATCTGTGCACCGCGCAAGGGCTTTGCAAGACTCAGAGAATACCCCTAATGTGCTTCATTTGAAATTGGATGCCCTCTGTGAGAGGGTGCATATGAAGTTACGACCATAGACATGACAATGACGGCTGTCTTCAGCCTAAACTAAAAGACTACGGAGGCATAAACAACGAGCCGATGGCGTGCTGAGTGGGTGCGAAGACGCTCAACATCAGTGCATGAAATGGCGTATCGTTTAGAAATTGTTAATGGAATCCGGGCAGTGTTACCGCTGAAAAATTTTCGAAAGTCTCAAAAAAAGTGTCACAGCCGAAAAAAAGTGTCTTGAAGTAAAACAAATCTTTTATACCACGTATCAAGGAGGTCATAATTTGACCTCTCGAAACTTATTGAAGCACATTCATAGTCGAAATAAAATCGACTCTTACAGGTATATTCTGCACGTTACCGAATATTTTGTAACCGGAAAATTGTATTACCAAAAATGTTACCAGTTCTTGTCACCGCGATTCTAGGTACGTTGGTAATGCAGTTAAAATATTCAGCAATTCAGCTATGAAGAATTGTGCAAATGCTGGCATTGCATATTTCACGGGGCAATAATTTGTTACCAGCTTATGAGATGGTAACCAAATTTACCGGTTACAAGAATATACAGAATGCAAAAAGGGTTTAAAAATTGACAGGAACTTTATTTACCGGTTACAAACTTTTTATTTCCAGCGCAGAATAGACCTGTTAGGCTAGTTATAGCTTTTTGACATAATTTTCAATGGAAAATCTGTAAAAAAAAGCTGCGCCTAACATTAGACTCGACTTTATTTCATCTACGAGTATGACCCATTAGTTTTAATAAATTGCTAATGGAGATAATTTTCCGTAAAAAAAATTTTTTCTCTTAAAATAAAAACCTATTGATGAGAAATATATTAAAAATATGTAATATGCAAATTTTTCTTTTATTATGAAAACAAAATTGCAGTTAAAAAAGTACTTACATCAATATAACACAAAAGCAAAATTAGTAGATAACCATTATTACAATAAGGTTTAGCCTTTTAACCCTTTCCGGTCAAATCCGTCCCTGATGAATATAAAAATTTGTCCTCTTAATTACAAGGTTCATAGAGCCTCAATTCTAAAAATATTTTTGAAACGTTTTCGATTTTGAAATTTACTTAAACTATTCGGGACATTCCAAACCTTCATAAAGTTTAATTAGTTTTTAAAAATATTAATAAAATTTTTAGTAGCACACTTCCAATGTTCTTCTTCTTCTTCTTTGGCGCTGTAACCGCCTAAGCGATTTTGGCCGAGTTCAGCAAAGCACGCCAGTCGTTTCTCCTCTGTGCCAACTGACGCCAATTGGAAACGCCAAGTGAAGCCAAGTCCTTCTCCACCTGATCTTTCCATCGCAGTGGGGGCCTCCCTCTTCCTCTGCTACCACCAGCGGGTTCCGAGTTGAATACTTTCAGAGCTGGAGCGTCGGTGTCCATTCGAACGACATGACCAAGCCAGCGGAGCCGCTGTATTTTAATTCGCTGCACTATGTCCATATCGTTGTAAAGCTCATACAGCTCATCGTTCCATCGTCTGCGGTACTCGCCGTCGCCAACGCGTAAAGG
>NW_016157107.1:922964-932803 GCF_001687245.7 Rhagoletis zephyria
CCGCGGTAGTTGGCGCGAATGGCGGGGTCACCTTTCTTGTGGATTGGGCAGAGCACACTTAAATTCCAGTCGTCGGGCATGCGTTCATCTGACCATATTCTGCACAAGAGTTGATGCATGCACCTTATCAACTCCTCGCCGCCGTACTTGAATAGCTCAGCTGGCAGGCTGTCAGCTCCAGCGGCTTTGTTGTTTTTCAGCCGCGTTATTGCTATACGTAACTCGTCATAGTCAGGAGGTGGAACGTCGACTCCGTCATCATCGACTGCGGGCTCGGGTTCTTCTTCTCCACAACTTTCCGTGCTGCTACCATTTAGTAGGGCGGAAAAGTGTTCCCTCCATAATTTAAGTACGCTCTGGACATCAGTTACTAGGTCGCCATTATTGTTCTTACAAGAGTACGCCCCGGTCTTTAAACCTTCAGTAAGTCGCCTAATTCTCTGGTAAAATTTTCGGGCATTCTTCCTGCCGGCCAGCATTACAAGCTCTTCGCACTCACGTATTTCGGCCTCTCTCTTCGCCCTGTAGGCGGCATCTTTTTTCTCTGCAGCTTCCTGACACTCCTCATCGTACCAGTTGTTCTTTCGGGCTCGCTGAAATCCGACTACTTCTTCGGCGGCGGTACTTAATGAGCGGGAAATGTGGTTCCACTGCTCGCATATGTCGGTTTGTTGAAGAGTGCTCTCTGAGAGCAGGTGTGAGAGTCGAGTAGCGAAAGCGCTGGCTGTCTGTTGTGATTGCAGCTTTTCGACGTTAAGCTTTCCTTGCATATTTGGGCGCACATTTTTTGCTGCACAGAGGCGGGTGCCTATAGTGGTCCGAGTCGATGTTTGGGCCTCGGAGTGTGCGTACGTCTAAAACACTGGAAGCGTGCCTTCCGCCTATCACAACATGATCGATTTGGTTTCTCGTTTTTGGATCCGGAGACAACCACGTACCAATGTTACAAAAAAATAAATGTACAATATATTATGAAAATGGAGGGGAAAGGGTTAAGCTTGTATATAAATTATCGCCGATTATTTTTTTGTACCGGGAGCCACGACAATGAATTTAACACAAATAACTTGTGGGGAAATGCTAAGTTAGAAATTTTGGCATAATAAAAATGTTGAAATCAGTCAATATTTTGCCAGAGATGTAATTTTTAAGCGCCTTTGAAAAGTAATATTTTATGAAGAAATTGTCAAAATGTGTATAATAATAATAATAACAATAATAGATTGGCGCTTACACATATGTTAGTGATTGGCCGAGCTTCTCCTCCGACTTGTGCCGTGCGCCTTGATGTTGTCACACAAAACGGAGGGACCTACAGTTTTACTCCGACTCCGAACGGCGATTGTATTTTTGCCTGAAACTTTCTTATGCGTGTGAAATTTTATGATTGTTGTATATCTACAGTGAAACCCGCTTAAGTAAATTTCCTCTCTCTGCGCATATGGTCGCAGGGCGGTTTTTTGTTTTCACGCCGAAAAAGCCACAAAACCTGATTTTTCACAGCGACCAATTCTTGCGAAATTTTCACTTAAACTCGCTATATCTCAGACGTTTATGTATCGATTGATTTGAAACTTGTACACGATAAACTAGATACAATTCTAAAGAAGATGAGTCTAACTACGTGTTATGAAGTTTAAAATTTATGTTTTGTTTTAATGCAGCATTGTAGACAAATATATACGGAAATTTTTGGGAAAGTTTCATGCTTAGACAAGAAGTAGCTCTAAAGTTATAACAATATTATGGTGACACACACGAGCGGGTGCTCGCCTGTAGATGACAAAGATTTTTACATAGCACTTGTACAAGTAATTTTGGAATTAATATTAAGTGAAATGTTGAAACTCATAAATTTATCAGTGTTATATAACTTATTAAAGAAGATATTTTTTCATAGCATGGATCTGTGAACATTTCCAAAAAAATCTCTCTGAAAAGGGGCAAAAGTCACACATAATTTTGGAAAAGGGTCAAAAAATCAAAATTTTCAAAAAGTCGGGTCAAAGGGTATTGGCGCTTAAAAAGGGCCAAATTGCCCCTTTAGTCGCACAACGGCAACACTGCCTATACCACGTAGTGTGGAACTTAAATCCGAACTAAAACTCTATGTAAGTCCGCTGTACCGTATTTCCCCGGTACCACCGTAAAGTATTTCGTCGGAAGGCGGTTGAGCCTAAGCTCGATCGTACGAACGTTCCTGTTCTGATGCAGGTAGGAATGTAAGTACATATATATGTCTATTAAGTTTATAACAAAGAACTTTAATAAGTTATATAACACTGATTTATGAATTTCAATATTTCACTTAATATAACTTCCAAAATTATTTGTGCAAGTGATATGTAATAATATTTGTTATCTAGAGGCGAGCGCCCGCTCGTGGCTGTCACCATAATAATGGGTGCATTCCAAAACGTCAAAATACCACCATTCGTGTGTAATGACGATATGTAGATCTAATATTTATGCCTTCCGACTTCTATTGTATCTGTCCTTTTCATGTTCCTCGTGTTTTAGTGACCGATGTCCAGGACGTACTTAACTTACGGAGGGTACTCTTTTCCTATTGAATGGTAGCAGTACTGACAGTAGAAGAACCCGAGTCCCCAATCCATGACGACGGAAGCAATGTCCACCGCCTGTCTATGACGAGGTATGAATAGCAGTTACGAAGCTGAAAAACACGAAAGCTGCTGCTGCTAACGGCCTGCCGGCATAAATTTTCATGTACGGTTTCAGCAGTTGATAAGCTGCATGTATAAAAAAGGCGGATCCACCATATGCGCCAACTAACGTGGGATCAGCCTCCTAGGCATCAGGTATAAAGTACTTTCGAGCGTATTATGTGAACGACTAAAGCCCACCATCATCCAACTGATTGGGCCTGTCCGTGTGGCTTTAGACCTGATAAATCCCCCATAGACCAGGCATTCACCATATGCAAAATATTGGAAAAGACCCGCGACAATAGGATCGACACACCATCTATTTGTCGATTTCAAAGCCTCTTTCGGCAGCATAAAAAGGAGTTGCCTTTATTCAGCTATGTTTGAATTTGATATTCCCGTCACACTCATATGGCTGTGTAAAATGACATTAAGCAATGCCACCACACTTGTTAGACTTAAGAAGGACCTCTCCAAGCCATTTGATACTTAATCAGGTTTCAGATAGGACGACTCCATTTCGTGTGATTTTTATACCTTTCATGAGCATGAAATGGTATTATAACTTTGATCCGATGTTTGTAAGTACCAGAATAAGAAGAGATAGACCCATTAAAATGTATACTTAAATGATCAGAACGGCGATCTGAGTCGATTTAGCCATGTCCGTCTGTCCGTCTGTCTGTCTGTCTGTCCGTCTGTTTGTATGCAATCTAGTCTCTCAGTTTTCGAGATATCCGGATAAAATTTGGTAAGTGTGTGTATTTTTATAATGTATTAATCATTTGTCGGAACCGGAAGAATCGGACCACTATAACATATAGCTCCCATACAACTGATTGTTCAGATATGAGATTTTTCGTTATAACTCCTCCATTTACGTAGCTAGCAACATGAAATTTTACACTGTTGTTACTCACTATGGAAAGAATACTTACAGTGAAAATGGCGAAGATCGTAGTGCTATAACCTATAGCCTCCATACATCTGATTGTTCAGATATGAGATTTTTTATTATAACTCCTCCGGTTATGCAGCTAGGAACATTAAATTTAGCAATACTTCCACTCATTATCAACNCGTAGCTAGCAACATGAAATTTTACACTGTTGTTACTCACTATGGAAAGAATACTTACAGTGAAAATGGCGAAGATCGTAGTGCTATAACCTATAGCCTCCATACATCTGATTGTTCAGATATGAGATTTTTTATTATAACTCCTCCGGTTATGCAGCTAGGAACATTAAATTTAGCAATACTTCCACTCATTATCAACCGAATTTTTAGAGTGAAAATTAAAAAGATCAGGTCACTAGAACCTAGAGCTCCCATACAACTGATTGTTCAGATATAAGATTTTTCGTTATAACTCCTCCATTTAAGTAGCTAGGAACATGACATTTTATACGCTTATCACTCATTATCAAAAGAATACTTTCAGTGAAAATGGCGAAGATCGGGTAGCTATAACCTATATCCCCAATATAACTGATTGTTCAGATATGAGATTTTTATACCCGAGCGCTTTTGTGCACAAGGGTATATTAATTTTGTTCACATAACGGTTGTTTGTAACAGCCCAAACGAATCGAGATAGATATAGACAAATGTATACATAAATGATCAGGATGAAAAAAGAAATCGATTAAGCCATGTCTGTCTGTCCGTCCGTCTGTCCGTCTGCCCGTCTGTACGTCCGTCCGTGTACACGATAATTCGAGCAAAAATTGAGATATCTCAACGAAATTTGGTATGTAGGTTTCCCTTAATCCAAGGTAGGTTGGTATTGAAAATGGGCGAAATCGGACTTTAACCACGCCCACTTCCCATATAACGGTAATTTCCAGAAATACGAAAACTGCGATATTTTAGTAACTACTGGAGATTATTCACTCAAAATTGATATTTATAATAAGTTTTAGACGAAAAATAAGAATATTATAAATTTTTGGAAAATGGGCATAGCCACGCCCACTTATGGTTACATGTGTATATGTTGGTAACCGCTGCACCAAACTTGGCACAGTTGTTGGCTTTCGCACAACATACTAAATGGCCGAAAATTTTTAAAATCGGACAATAACCACGCCCACATCCCATATAACGGTAATTTAGAGAAATGCAAAATCTTCGATAAATCATTAAATATTAAAGCTAATCTATTCAAAATTGATGCTTGCAACAATTCTTAACCAAGAAATATGCTTGTGATAAAATTTTGGAAAATGGGCGTGACACCCACTTATGATCACATATATGTATCTCGGTAACCGTTCTACCAATTTGTACCAAACTAGGCATGGTTATTGTGCTTGCTACATAAAAGCAAAAAGGTGAAAATTTTTGAAATCGGACTAAAATTGAGGCCGCTTTTCATATAACGGTAAATTTCAGAACTGCTTGAAACTTCAAAATTTCGAAATTTAAGGACTCTAATTTACTCTAAATTGATACGCCCCAGCTTACCATGTAGCGGTAGGTTTCGGAAAGGTGAAAAAACATATATTTAATACTTGCGCCGGGTATTTAATGTTCGACTCCGCTTAGACTTTCTTACTTGTTTGCCATAACTTCTTCATTTAAGCAGCTAGGAACATCAAAATTCGCACCGTTTTCACTCATTATTAACAAAATGCTTACAGTGAAAATAACAAAGATCGGGTCACTATAACATATATCTCCGATACAACTGATTGTTCAGTTATGAGAATTTTCGTTATAACTCCTCCATTTATGTAGTTAGGAAAATTAAATTTTACCATACTTCCATCCATTAACAGAATACTTACAGTGAAAATAACCAATTATTTCATAAAAATTACATAATTATAGCTCCCATACAACTGATTGCGATTTTTTGTTATAACTCCTCCATCTATGCAGCTGGGAACATGAAATTTTGCAATTTTTCCACCCATTATCAAGAAAATACTTACAGTGAAAATGGCGAAGATCGGATCGCTATAACCTATTGTGTCCATACAACTTATTATTCAGATATGAGATTCTTTGTTATAACTTCTCCATATATGCAGCTAGAAACAAGAGATTTCGCACTATTTTCACTCCTTACCAACAGAAAGTTTACAGTAAAATTAACAAAGTTCGGGTCACTATAACCTATTTATTGCCCCACATACAACTGATTATTCAGATATGGGGTTTTACTGTAAAACTCTTTTATTTGGGCAGATAAAACCGATAAATTTCGTAAGCTCTTTTATAAATAATAATACAAAGACTACTGATAAAATCGTCAAAATCTATGCTGTATAAGCTTTATCTCTTATACCACTGATTGTTCAGTTACCAGTTTTTGCGATCTGTTAAATTAAAATTTTCAGACGTTCATGAGAGGTATGAAGCCTTCGGCATAGCCGAAGACAGCGCTGCTCTTACTTGTTTAATCTGATAATGGATAAGAAAATAAGAGCAGCAGAACTGTATCGCTTAGGCAAATTTTTACAAGAGAATACAGTTTCAGGCGTTTTGCGTCGACATCGACATCATTGGTAAATACAAGGCCACGTCTGTTCTGCCTTCTCGATATTAGCCCTAGAAAGATAACCCTACTGCTAAAAAGATAACCATACGTCTGTGAGACGTATCATGGTTTGCTTGCCTTATTATACCTTTCATGAGCATGAAATGGTATTATAACTTTGGTCCGATGTTTGTAAGTACCAGAACAAAAAAAGATAGACCCATTAAAATGTATACTTATATGATCAGAACGTCGAGCTGAGTTGATATAGCCATGTCCGTCTGTCCGTATGTCTGTCTGTCCGTCTGTTTGTATGCAATCTAGTCTCTCAGTTTTCGAGATATCCGCATCAAATTTGGTAGGTGGGTGTATTTTTATAATGTATTAATCATTTGTCGGAACCGGAAGAATCGGACCACTATAACATATAGCTCCCATACAACTGATTGTTCAGATATGAGATTTTTCGTTATAACTTCTTCATTTATGCAGCTACGAACATGAAATTTTGCAGTACTTGCACCCATTATCAACAGAATACTTACAGTGAAAATTAAAAAGATCGGGTAACTATAACCTATAGCTCCCATACAACTGATTGTTCAGATATGAGATTTTTCGTTATAATTCATCCATTTATGTAGCTAGGACCATGAAATTTCGCGCTGTTTTCACTCATTATCGGGAGGACAGATTCGGCGGTGGCGTACTCTTTGCCGTAGACTCTTCAATACCATCTGAAGAAGTTAGTCTTCCACACATCGAATCTGCAGAATTCAAATGCATTCGTGTTCAGGTTGGAAGGGGGTTTACTTACTTAGCTCTATGCTATATTCCTCCCCGATCTGACTTATCAGTGTATTCACAACATGTATCTTTACTGAAATCAATTAATTCAATGATTAAACCCTCTGATTCATTGATTGTGTTGGGTGACTTTAATTTACCAAATGTATCATGGAACATCATTGACAATGATATTGTACCTTTCTCGTCTAGCGCGTGCAACAACGTATTTTTAGAGGAGATGGCTGAACTCTGCCTGAATCAAGTTAATGTACTTCGCAATAAGTTTGGCAAAGTATTAGATCTTGTTTATGTTGATGATGCATCTAAGTCGGCTGTAAATAAATGTGACCCACTAGTTTTGCCCGAAGATGTCTACCACCCTGCTATTGAGATATCTTACGAAATTATAAACGATGGTCAAAATTGCGATGTCCAAACATACGAGCCAAATATTCGCTTTGATTTTTCGCAAGCCAACTTTAAAAAACTGAATAAAGAATTGTCTAAATTGTCGTGGCCTATATACAAAGAAAAAGTTGAGCAAAGCGTTGCACATTTTAATTTTACTGTACATAGATTATTTGAAAAGTATGTGCCTAAACGCATGTGTGTTCCTGTAGAACAAACACAGTTATGGTTCACTAAAGAACTGAGAAACTTGAAAAACAGAAAGTCACGTTATTTTAGATTACACAAAAAAACCGGCTTACACTCCTACTATGTAAAATACTCACTTTTGCGTCACAAGTTCTTTAAATTAAACAAAAAGTGTTATAAAGATTACTTGTGTAAAATCAAACGACGTATAATATATAACCCCAAATCAATTTATGATTTCGTAAACTCCAAGCGAAATGTACGTGGGTTTCCTTCCGCCATGAAGTATCAAAATACCGTCTCTGGTGATAATCAAACAATTTCTAACATGTTCGCTCAGTTTTTTAAATCCAATTATTCCACTAACTCCCAAGCATACTTTGACTATCCTTTTAAACTAAGTCCAATTAACTCAATACATAACCCTATAATATCTCCCGATGATGTTTTAGTTTACCTGAAGTCCTTAAAGCAGTCTTTTAGTTATGGTCCTGACCAGATCCCCACTTGTTTTCTTAGAAATTGTGCTGATTATCTCTATGAGCCGATAACAGCCTTATTTAATTTGTCTCTTAAAGGGGGCGTTTTTCCAACTGTATGGAAGGAATCGTTCATAACCCCCTTACATAAAAGCGGTAGCAGGTCTGCAGTGGAGAACTACCGGGGCATAGCTAAGCTTTCTGCAATTCCTAAATTATTTGAAGCAATTATAACAAATCGGTTGACGCATTCTATCACTTCAAGCATTTCATACAGTCAACATGGATTTTGCAAGGGCAAATCAACTTCTACAAATTTACTTGAATTAACATCCTATATCTCAAAAGCATTTAGTGAGAGCAAAACTGTTGATGTTATATATACTGATTTCAGTAAAGCATTTGACAAAGAGTGCCACTCGTTGCTCATCTTATAACTTGATCTTCTTGGTCTTCCACCTAATTTTCGACGTTGGATCTCTTCATACCTCTATGATAGATCACAAAGGGTATTGTTTAAAAATACTATCTCTGACGTCATTGATGTTACTTCAGGAGTCCCTCAGGGTAGCCACCTAGGCCCGATTCTGTTCTTGCTTTTTATAAACGATATTTCTACAGATATAAAATTCTCCAAAATTTTAATGTATGCAGATGATGTAAAACTTTATAAATCGTACGTTTCTATTGAAGAAAGGTCTTTTTGCTACAATCAGACTTAAACAGCATGGCTTACTGGTGTAAAGTAAATCTTATGCCTCTAAATCTTAAGAAATGTAAAGTAATGTGCTTCTCGCGAAGAGCTGTTCTGCCAGTTTCTTATATAATAGGTAACCATAACCTGGAACAGGTATACAATTTTGTGGACCTTGGTATCACAATGGATCCTAAGCTTAATTTTAATCTTCACATTAATGTGACAGTCAACAAGGCTAAAGGTGTACTTGCATTTGTGAAACGATGGTCAAAAGAATTTAGTGACCCATATATCACTAAAACCCTGTTTACAACATTAGTTAGGCCGATTCTGGAATACGGCTCGGTGGTTTGGAATCCAAGGTATCAAATTTATTCAGACAAGATAGAATCAATTCAAAAACAATTCCTACTTTTTGCTTTAAGAAATTTCCGATGGGATTCTCAATATAGTCTTCCACCTTATACGAGTCGCTTAAAACTTATTAACCTTCCTACACTTGCCAGTCGCAGGGAAATGCTTGGTATAATGTTTATGGTTAAATTACTGACAGGCTCAATTTCAAGTCCGTCTCTTCTGGCTGATGTAAGCATTAATGTTCCGTCACGCGTATCAAGACACTTTTGTCCCATATTTCTGAAAGCTTGTAAAACCAATTTTGAATTGCACGACCCACTCCGTTGCTTATGCCAGGATTTTAACTCTCATTCCAGCACGTTTGATATATCAGATCCGCTTTTCAGCATTAAGAAAGCGATACTCTCCTCTCTCAATAAGTGAATTATTGACATAAATACATAAAATCAGCTGATGAATTTACTTCTGTAGCTGAACAGTTTTAGATCTCGACACTTAACAAACTCCTGCCCATTGTGACTCGGCACAAAAATTTAAAATATTGGTTCCGTACGTCATGCGGACTGCGCCCCTCGTGCGGATGGGCGGGAATGGAGGGTAAAAACCGTTGGGATATATATATATATATATATTATCAACAGAAGACTTACAGTGAAAATAACAAAGATCGGGTCACTATAACCTGCAGACCCCATACAACTGATTGTTCAGATATGAGGTCTTTTATCATAACTCCTCCATTTATGCAGCTAGGAACATGAAAT
>NW_016157108.1:0-134 GCF_001687245.7 Rhagoletis zephyria
TTGATTCAATCCTTTTTGAATGAACTTGGTAGCGGGGATTCCAAACAATTGATCCGTATTCTAGTATAGGTCTTACTAAACTGGTAAAAAGAGCTTTTGTAACATAAGGATCTTTGAACTCTTTTGACCATCGC
>NW_016157108.1:1960-2111 GCF_001687245.7 Rhagoletis zephyria
TGATACGGCAGAATTAGGAGGGATGTAGCGAAGAGCTAAATAAATATAAATCTTCTGGCCTGTACACGTATACATTTAAATTCGGTATATTCAATGACAGGAACAGTAACACCGCAAAAAGAACACCACCGCCGATTCTGCCCTCGCGGTC
>NW_016157108.1:2212-75097 GCF_001687245.7 Rhagoletis zephyria
AATATTATAATTGCAGTCAAAACCTTTTAAATATAAGTCAGTTAATTTGGTATTCAAACCTCTAACGTTTTGATAGTAAATACTTAAATTAATTAGACTTGCGAGTTAGTTTTTCGAATCCGAATTAAGATTAGAAATTTTAGCTACGTTGTTAATTTTTTTATTAGGTTTATACTCAAACTCGCGAACAAACGCCCCGGTCGGCCAAAATGAACTATTTAGTAGTGAATCAAAATCTTCGGAAGCTACATCAATTTTAAAAGATGAAATATCGCGATCGTATTTAAAATTAAATTTACGAATAAATACATCTTTAGTTCTAATTTTAGTCGATATGTATGACTTTATATCATCCGAAGAAGTATCTTTGGCAAATCTAGAGACAAAGATTGATCTTCTCGGAGGAATTACAACCAACTTTTTGGTAATGATGTCGGATGTGCGGGGCTCCGAATTATTCGGAGGAACTAAGTTAGACAGTGCAGATGCAGATGTTGATGGCAACACTGTTAAATCAACGGTCTGACTATTTTTAGTTGTAGACCTAGTGGATATGGCTTTAGAAAGCGGAGGCTCCAATGCCTGAGGGCATGGAGAAGAAAGATTAATAAGTTCCAAGGACTGGGATGGAGGATTTTTTTGACTAGAATCCGTGGCTGGAAACAACTATTATTCACTTGCAAGTTTTTACTACTTTTGTGTTCTGCTAGTTTTCTTTTCTTCTTAATTTTAAGCTCTGGCTGCAATTTTTTACTGGAGGAGTTACTATTACTACTTTTATGCGCCAGAATTCATGAATTCAAAAATGGTCCCGTTTATGAATAGTTCAGGAATTCATGAAATAAAGTGCCTTGAAAATATGGCAATGCGCTGGCGAGAAACTAAACAGTAGGGTGGTGACTTTTTTGGCCTCCTTTTGAATTTACAAAAGTCGTTGGTACCAGGCAATGAACCATATTATATTTAAATTGGTTATAATATATTTTCAGTTTATTGAATTTATTTTATATGTCAACGATTCCACATAACTTTTCTATTGTTTTAAATCCTGGTTATGCCACTCAAGCTTTTTTTATCTAAAAACATCATAACCCTAGTAAACAGCTGTTTGTGAAACGTGGCGTTGCCGAACTTGCACTTCACGATTACATGAAATGATTCCGAATTTATGGTTAACTTTCGTGTATAACTGAATTCATGAAATGGTGTTTATGCAGCCAATTTTAACCCAAAATCATGAAATGAATTCGTGAATTAGCCTACACATAAACGTAGTATATACAAACCTATGGTTGATAACTGCCGTAACACTGGGCCTTACGCATAAAAGTGAGCTTAAGCTCAGACTAAATTTTCGCACTGATCAAGTGAGTTCAAGCTCAAGAATTTGTACTGAAAATAGAGTCGGAGCTTAAGCTCACTTTTTATGCATGCGGTAAACTGCAGAGCTACCATTGTGCGACTAAAGGGGCAATTTGACCCTTTTAAGCGCCAATACCCTTTGACCCGAGATTTTTTTTAGGAAATGTTAACAGAACCATACTATTAAAAAATATTTCCTCCTGTAAGTACTAAAAATGCATCACTTAAACTTTTAAACGAAATGCAACTTTTCTCCTTGCAACAACTAGATTTATTTGTATGTTTACAACCCTGTTTTATGCAAAGCTTGTCCCGATATTTTCTTTTTAAATTCAAGGGATTTATTCTTTTACTAGTAAATAAAAGCAAAAATAATATGGTGACCCTTTTTCTGTCAATGATCCCTTTTTGGGACTTTCTGAAAATTCGCAACGGCAACGCTGGCCCACAGTTTCAAACATCACTTTGCAGAGGAATTTCTGACTATACAGTTGCTTTTTGCTATTCTCTATGACCAAATTAAATAAATAAAAGTAGTTTTAATGAGGTCAAAAAATTTTCCAGACCACATGATGTTTACACAAGAACGCAGACAAACAAACTGATTTTACGACTTTTGTTTGAAACAAGGCCATCTACACAGTAACAGTGTTTCCAACATGTATCAAAATCAAACAATTTTTATAACCTCAACTGTAACCATAACATGGTTTCAAACATGCCCATTTAGGGTTGCCAGACGTATTGCTTTTGGGAGTAAAAGTACCAGTTTTGATAATTGCATTTTCCCATTTCGTATGAAAATGTAATTCAAATTTTACTTTTTATCACTAAATTGTACCAAATTTTGATTACTATTGTTTTTCTAACATTTAGTTATTGTGTACGACTTGTATTTAATTAAGGCCGGTCCACATAGAACTTCCGCGTTGGCTTTGGCGTTGGCGTTGGTTTGACAGAACGCACTTTAAAAGTATGCTTGCTACAATGAACGCTTGGCAGCGAATGCTTTGACCACTAGATTAACAAACTAGCGACAGATAAATTAATATTTCATATCAATAATTGCATGAAAAACGCACATCTTTTTGCGTGCGTTAACTTCGGCGTTGGCGATAACGTTGATATGTGGACATGCCCATATAATTGTGTGTATTCATAGTCAGCTGTTAATGAACGCCAACGCGAAAGTTCTATGTGGACCGGCCTTTATTGATCCCAATAAACTAAAAATAGTTGCTAAAAATTTAGAAACAATATTACCTTTATTTTATTTACATAAAACTTTACACACTTTAACATCAGATATTATGATTTTAAATGCATGTATGTAAGTACATAAATGTTCATAATTGATTTATAGTGAATGGATAATTTTAAATTTACAAAGTTGCTAGTAAGTTCGAAAAACTCTTTATCAATGTTATGTTATGACAGCATTGTCCGCTAGAATTAAGATAATCTCTAGTTCTTGTTAAAGAGTAAATTGTGCATTCAACAACAATCCTTGAGCGGCGTTTGAAAACAGTGGCTTATTTCAAACATTTTTGGTGATTCTTACTTTTTCTCCAAATTAGAACTTATTCATTAAAATTAATTTGTTTCTTCATAGTAAGACAAAAGTTCACATAAAATTGTTTTACGTTTTTTCTAAAATTTAGAATATCATCGTATTTTAGTTTTTCTTTGTTTTGGCAAATGGACAATTCTGCTTCTGCTCCACAATACGCGTCTCGTATATAAATTTTATGTGATTCTAATCTATCATCTCAGAAATTAATCAAAACAATGCTGTATAACTAATGTGACCAACTATTTCATAGCTCACAGGTGAGGTTGGGTAAGGTTAAAGTGGTTGCCCTAGGCAAGGTACACACTTGGACAATTAAGAGATTGTCCTTTGTGATACCACAAAAAAAAACTGAACTGATATCCTTAATTTAGTCGGTGAAACGCGGCAAGCCGATTACCAAATTTCGAAAGTGGCTAATTTCGATCCTTGAGAGCTTAGTGTCAGTTAAGAAGTGCGAGCCAAAATGCTTCCATATTTGCCTCCCGAAGCTTGGATAGTCTAAAAGAAAGTGTGGAGATGCCTCCAGCTCGCCTTCCTCTTGACAGCTGATTCCAAAAGGATCACTTGAAATTCCTAGACTTACCAATCCTTAGATTAAATCCTAGAGTACCAATCGCACAGTGGCCTGTCAGAACCCCCATCACCAGGCCTTGGGAGGTAGCGTGTTTTTCGGCAGCTTTAAGGGGTAACACAGGGCGACTCTTGTCTTGCGCTGCAAAAAGCATTTAAAGTACCTATAAAAACATTTTATGCAGCAGAGAAACGTCTTTTTTTCTTTTTATGTCACACATGGAGCACCACTTTCTGACACTTGATGGCAGCTATTTCCACCTGAAAGACACTCCAGAAGTCCGGAAGCCTGAACATAGTTTTGGTGGAGAGTTTCCGATAGAAGAAACCTCCACCAAACCTTTCTCCAAGTTTTGATCCTTCCGTGAAGAAGTTTACCGCTCCCTTCTTCGAGTAACCCTGCCCTACCTAGCCCTTTCTTGAGAGAATTCTCCAGAATTCCAGAGTGTTACCACCCGGTTTCCCTGAGCCTAATAAGAGTTAATGCTGCGACAATTCTGTCTGTTGTTTTACAAGTTTAGTGAGTTTCACAAGGGCTCCGTAAAACAAGATAGGCTTTAATCTGGTTTCATACAGGTAATGAATTATTTTGGGCGAGAGACCTCACCTTTTACAGATAGTACACCTACAGCAGAACAAGGCAACCGATGCCTTTCAATGTTAGGTTTCCACGACCAAGCCAGGATCAAGCCTAAGAACTTGATTCTGCCTGAGAGCCGCAGACGAACACCCCTCTCAAGGGAAGGGCCTCAACGGATACCTTGAACTTCCTGTCAACCAAGACAGTTCTGTCTTGCTGTTGATCGCTCACCTAGTTACCTGGTTCAGGTAACTTTGGTCCAGATCAAAAAGGGTGTCCCTTAACCAAAAGTTTCCACATCATATACATAGGCGATCACCCGACAGCGCACTTTTACCAGTTCCTCTAGCAGGTCATTAACAACCGCCATCCAGAGCAGGGAAGAGGGAACACCACCTTTCGGAATGCCACTATTGAGCCTACACTGAGTACAGGCGCTCCCCTACTCCGCCGCGACAGTTCTGTCACAAAGTAAGCTGTAGATAAGCGTTATCAGGTTGGTTTCAACCCCAAAACTATGAATATACTTGACTATTTCCTCTGGAGTGACATTGTTAAAGGCCCGTCGATATCTAGAAAGGCCCCTAATGCATAATCTTTATGCATGAAAGCTTCCTCTAACCACATTACCAATGTGTGCGGGGCGGTATCTACCGAGTTGTCCTTGCCATAAGCATGTTTAGCTCTTGAAAGACATTCACGAGAAATCGCGTTACTTATATACAGGTTTATCAGTCTCTCTGGCGTTTTTAGCAAAAACGAAGACAGACTGATAGGCCTAAAATCTCTAGGGGAAACATGAGAGCCTTTTCCGGCCTTCAGGATGAGCGCAACACTGATTACTCTCCAAGCATTGGGGATGTACCAGGTCCTCATGCAATTCGCATAAATAGGAGCAAACCAATTGCACGACACCTCCAGAGCCCTTTGCAGGTGCGCAGGTATGATGCCATCGGTCCTTGATGTCTTGAAGGGTTTGAACGAATTCATCGCCCAGGCCATGTGACGATCGTCTAGGAGATCGGGGAAGTACATGACAAGAAGTACAAAATATCGCAAAGAAGTACACTTGACTAAACTTCTAAGTACGAAGTACAAGAGCTAAAAAAGAAGTACTGTTCTTCCGAAAGAAGTACGGTTGGTCACATTACGGGGTGGCTGTCTTCGTAAATGCATTAATGCAATGCATCAGTCTCTTTTATTCAGGGACCGTAAATAGCAGTTACTTTTTTACAACAGTTAAACTTGGCCAGATATTTTTTAAGTTCGAAATAAAAGTCTTTCCGGATAGTAAACAAACAGCTTATCCAAATTAAACAAATTTGGTTCCAAAAGAAAGAGGACTTAAATATCTTTTAAACAGAAATAACGATCGAAGGCTAGCACTTCTATTTATATTTTTTTATAATTTAATGCAAAAGATATGCATATAACTGACCCAAGGTTTGTTCTATGGTAATTGGAAACCATTTTTTATTTAAATATTTTTCAATAGCTGGCTTTCCTCGTTTAAATATTTCAGTTTTAAAGCTATTTTAGTCCTCTTTCAGTTGTTACCAAACTTGGTTAATTTAGATAAGCGGTTTGTTTATTACTAGGAAATGACTTATATTTTCGACTTAAAAATATCTGGCCAAGTTTAGGTGTTGAAAAAAAAGTAACTGTTATTTACGGTCCTTGCTTTTATTTGCAAATCATAACTCATATCAATATCCAACATGCGCAACCATGAAGAAATACAATTTTTTAATAAAGTTGCACAAATTGAATACTTTTATCTCCTGTGGTTCAGAAATAAAAGAGACTTATTTTCAGTGTCCCACCAGGCTCATTCATTCAAATGATATTTACATAAAACTAAGAAATCGTTTGGCATTTTTGTTAAAGCAATTTTATACATTAGTTTTCGTTCTATGTTAAAAATATCTTTCGCTGGTGTTCCGGCGACACACAATTAGGGATGTTCCGATACAAGTAAATACGAGTATATACTCGATACTTTTGTTTCGATACCAAATACTTTTTTTACTCGAATCGTTGTTTCGATACCTACTTGGTATCGAAAGAAAAGTACTTGTATCGAATCGATTTGAGCAAGTGCCATATCTTGCCGGCTATATTTGTCCAATGGAAAATAATTGCTTCGATTTTATGAAAAATAATTGCTTTACGCAATGGAACCGCCAAAATGTGTTGCTAATGAACAAATATATGTATCTATACCTCTACTGCAATTATATTGAAAATATTTGAGATAGGGCGTTTTGAATCGGCAGCTGAGATAAGGCATTTTTGAACTGAATTCTGAAATAGGATGTTTTTGAAAAGTTTTCTGAAATAGGACGTTTCTCAATCAAATTTCGAATTAGGGCGCTTCTGAAAAGTTTTCTGAGACAGGGCGTTTTCGAATTGGCTGCCGAGATAGGTCGCTCTTCCACTCAGGTGTCGCATAAGGTACATCACAGATAACGCCTGAAAATTACTTTCAGTTTGTTGCATATAAAAGGATGAAAAATTATCGATATAAGTAGGTATCGATACATTCGGCTTACTCATATAAGTAGTATCGAAATTGCGATTTGAGTAAGCTCAGTTGAGTAGGTATCGATACTTTCATGGTATCGGAACGTCCCTACACACAATTGACCATATTCTGGAGTAAAATGTCCCACCAGTCACAAGGGAAAAGCCATACAGATGAAAATGTACTAAAAGGTGCTGGGTAGTAGGAAAGTAGAACCCACTTGAGATTGTATCAAAAAAGTAAAATTTCATCGAAATTATCAATACTGAAACGTACTCCTTTTAATTGTAATGTAGGGAGTACTCCCAAAAAAATTTGGAAATGTACTCCTTTTTAAGTTGTGTACTTCTTTTGAACTCCTTTTTCTAGCTATTCATTTTTAATCGTATACAGGGTGTAAAGTAATAACTGTCGCACAGGTTTTTTTGAAAACTAAATGGCTCCTTTATAGATTGCGAAAAAGTAGTTTACTGTTAATTTTTATTTAAATTTTATTAATTAGTTTTTAAATTTTAACCTTTATTTGGGTTTGTCAGCAGTAAACAATTTGAGAGAAAAGCGCAACCGGCACGCAAGTCTTCGTCGGTTACTGTCTAACATATCTTCTGTAACCATAGGCTAATTTCCTCGATTTGAGTCTTTTATACTCCCCCTATTGTCCAACATGAGGCCTTATACTCAGCAATCGGTGCCGTGACATAGCCCCAAGTGGCATAACTCCAATTTAAAAATAGGGTATTATGTCATTTCTTGTGTAGTGACGTAAACCCAATTTTTCCCCTTGGGGTTATGTCACTATATAACGAAAAGGCGATAAAATTCCAAATCCCTCATGTAATTTTGCAAACCAAAAGAATTTGCAATGATACAATTTTTATACAAGCTGGCTTTGCCTACATTATTTTCTTGTCAACGCCTATAGGCCTTCGGCCGCGCTTAGGAATTATAACCCTCACTAAGTAGAACTCTATTTTCTGTGTTGCCGGAAAAGAGTGGCGTAAGTATTTCTGCGCGGAAGAAAGTTTAATAGAAAATTTATTTTTCATTTCTTGAGCGTGTTTTAATATGTTTTTTTGTTAATTTTTCTTGTTTTAGGCAAGTTACATAACCCCAAGAAAAAAAATTGGCTTCATGTCACTGTATAAGGAGTGACATAATTCCACATTTTAAAATTGGAGTCATGCCACTTGGAGTTATGTCATAGTACCTTAGCAATCGAATAGACTCGGAACTGGTGACTAGGAGCCATTTATTCGACCAACGCTATACAGTTTGTTTTTTCTTTTCTTTTATACAAAGTCTAAGAAAAAATACACCTAAAACAGACATGCACTTATCTCCAGAAGCTGGCGAATGCAAATAAGGATTAAACTTTTAAAACTAATTAACAAAATTAAAGTAAAATATTTACAAAGTACATAACAAATACTTTTTTCGCAAAATCTTTTAAGGACCATTTTATTTTTCAAAAAACCTGTCCGACAGTTATTATTTTACGCTCTATACTTTCCATTCATATTGTGGCGAACACTATTTAGGGCCGGTTGTTCAATGTCTGATTAACACAAATCGGAGGTATAAGCTCCTGCTAATACTGCTTTATCGATCACATGTTATATGCAGGATGTCGAAATCGTCGATAGTGTCGTAGTAGTGATAACCAGACATTGAACAAACGGCCCTAGTGATTAGCTTTAATTAGAGGTAGAAGCTTCGGTTAAATACAACGACTGCTTTATCGATCACATGTTATATGCATGACGTCTAGAACGTCGATAATGATGTTTAACCGGAAAGTAGGATAACCAGACATTGAACAACTGGGCCTTAGTCAGCAAAGTTAAGGCCCAATTTTAGATGGCCTACTTAAGAAGCGGTTGTTGATAAACTTCCACTATTCGGTTACTCAATGTCTGGTTAACACTAATCTTCGGTTAAACATCGTTATCGACGTCTTAAACTCCATGCATATAACAGGGAGTCGGTAACGTCGATAACTATGTTTAACCGGAGATTAGTGTTAACCAGCCACTGCACTTATTGGCCTTTTAAATATGAGATATGCAGCCCCGTGTTTGTACCAAACAACCAAGATTGACTGGTAGGTTGTTTAATCAATGGGCACGTTCAGAAGGCACCGTTTCGCTAGAAAAAAACTTAAAGCAGGAATAGATAGAACATTTTGTACTGATTATAACGATACTTAAATTTACTTGCGGAACTTAAAAATAAGCGAGATATTGACGGTCAAAGATCGATATTTACTTTTCGAAAAACCGCAATATCTCAAAAACTAGTGTAGCGTTTGTAAAAGTTAATATACCGTTTTAAGGGAAATTAATTCCGGTGGGCATTCCTTGTACCTTGCAGTTAAAATTTCTGATAAGAATTGATTTTTATAAACCATATATGAAAAAATTCCCTTTTTAACTGCTTTTTCTTCAAAAGTAGCTCTATTAGTATACTGTTATCTTACTTTTGGTATAAAGAACATTTATTTCCCTTTCATTTGATATGCTTGTGACTATACCCAAGTGTTCCGTTTAAATAAATTTTATATATGCCCTCCACAATATTTCTGCGCAGAGGATGTATGTACATATGTATAGCATAACCCAGACAACCTCAACCTCGTCGGTTGAGAGGTAAATGTCGCCCTATGCACTATACTTTTTTATAGAATCTTTGCAAAGCAAACGTTTTATATAAATGAATGGTGTCTGGACACACAACATTGCAAGTTGATAAAAGCGTTGTAATAAGATAGATCAATTACAAACTTATGACGTTTTTTTCTGTTGAAAAATTTTGCCTTCTTATATTGTAACATTTGCAGCAGGTTACTTTTCGGAGGGCAGTATTTTGAAAAATGAACACGTAAAGCTGTGTAAATTCTAACGAAAATAGGGCAACATTATTTCGAGAAAAAAACAGTAATTTATATTGAAAAAGCCGGTCGCTTTTAAAGTTTTTAACAATTAAACTATGTAATTTATTTTGATGTCCATATATTCGAAACGTTCCCGTTTTTAAAGACGTTCTCAATCTCTGCACATACCGGTCAAAGAGCAATAATAAGCAACACTAAAGGATATTACCACCATGATACAATTATTCATAGATATTGTCTTCCCAGAGAGTTTGTGCAGAAATTATGAAATTTCTGCAAAATTTTTAACTTTTTAGTCAGCATCTTTAGAAAAAAATGTGGTATGCAGTTGTGTAGTCTATTAAATTCTAGTTTAATGAGGTGCAAATTTGAACTAGCGAGGACTTACTGCAGATTTTTAGCATTTTTTTATGACGGTGTCACGATTTTTTTGCCATATAAAGTACGTTCAAAAAGTTTTTTATATGTGAAAAATGCGACACACCGTCAACAAACAATTTGCCAAAAATAAGCGGTAAATGCTAAGTAGCTTAAATTTTTATTTTTATTATTATACTAAAATTTCTAAGGATGCTGATTAAAACGTTAAACATTTTGGTGAAAAGTTGCAGAATTTTCATAATATTTTCACAAAATATGAAGTTTGGATTTAAATGGTATTTTTTAAGTAGTCAGCTATATTTTCATAAAAAATAATAAACATTAAATTGACTAAAGAAAAATAGCCAATACTTGCTTATCGCGTCCCAGTTTATGCATATGTGCTTAAAATAAAATTCTTTGAAATCAGCCACTTTTCGGATTAGAAAAAATTTGATTTCAATTGTATATATCGTCCCCTCAAATGCAAAAAGACGAAACAATATCGCAACTGAAATTGAAAAAGACGTGACTAATATTTTTATTTATTTTTTCAAAAAATTATGTGGGAGTTGTAATTCGATGAAATCCATCATATAAATCTAGAAATTGAATTTTGAATTTTTTATTAGTTATGACCAGGGAACGGATTTTATGGAAATTGACTTTCTTCCGCTAAAGAGATAGAGTATATTTGATTAACAATGTCAACGATTTAGCTTTCCCTGATTTCATTTATACACATTTGATTTTGCCTTTTCAAGATTTTTGCATTGTTTTGCCTTTTCTTTAATTGTAAAGAGCAAGGAAAAAGCCCTTATTCCTGATAATATGAAAGTCTTAAACGTTTCATATTTAAATTGGGCGCCACTTGTATGAACTCACGTCTAGCGCACGTTTAGTATATTCAAGGCTTTTATTCGCGAAAATCTAATGAAAATGCTGCCAGAAAACTTCAAAATTCATCTTGTGGTTCAATGTAACTACAACTAATAGAAAATAGTCAAAGATTCAAAGTACAAATTTTTCATATAATGAAACTAGGTCATAGCTAAATAAATAAATGTATTTTTGATTATTTTTCGGTTTTTGTCTTTTTTAGTGCCTTATTTTGCCTTTTTTTGCGATTTCTAATGCCAGAAAAACTGTCATGATTCGTAGACTTTCGCATATATGTATATGTGCCTTAAAACCACTTCTTTTTTTGTCGCGTACGTTATCACCTGGTTTTGAACGGATATTTTCCACACCAAAGTTTCGAGGTTGCTTTTTTTTCTCAAACATAGTACCCTTTGGTTGCAACATAACCGTAACCTTTTTTTTCAGTAACTTCTATTTTTGATGGATTTACGTTACTCTATAAGCGTACGAATGTCGCGTACGGCTGTATGGAAACACCCATATATTACATTTTAATAGCCAATATTGGTCATTTAAGTGCAGATTAAGTCTGATCTGAAAATTGCCTTATTTTGCCTTTTTTATAGGTTTTTAAGTCCTAAAAATCCGTTTTATACTGTGGTATTTCTGAATACACCGCGAAAAATTGCATAGGGAATAAATAGATGGTTTGGTGTTTGAGTTTGGGTTTTTCCAACATTTTCTTGACCTGGGGCCTGTTTCAAAACGTGACAGGTGCTAAAATTGTCGATTTTTCTATAAAATTTCACAGCCAGAATTGTTGTCGACATTTTTTCTGTTTCATATACGCTTGTAGGTAACTGTGATTTTTTTTTAAAGCGATAGTGACAATACTGGAATATTGTCGACAATGGTGCTAACAATTGTCACTACGACAAAATTGTCGCGACAATAGCGACAAAACTGAATAGCTCCTTTGGAATGTTTTCACAAGAGAATTTGTTTATATGGTAATTGCGCCCATTTCATCAGTTTTCAATAATTTGAATATTTCTTAAAACTAAAATAATCCAAATGCAAATATAACATATGAATTACATAAAAATTTGTTATGACAATGATAATTTGTCACTTTTTCAATGGAATTTCTCATGGGATTGAAGCGGTGGTGACAATTATTGTTATGCAAAAAAAAACCACTAATCTGTCTAATTGTCATTGACAATACGAAAAATGCCTGCCTGTTACAAAACTATCACTGTCACTCTATGAAATAGGCCCCTGTTTGTTCAACTGGTATCCCTAATTGAGTCAGAAGATAGTATTATTTAAGTGATTTGTATTAAATTAAGATTTCAACTATTCGTAAGTCTAGTCGAGTACACAAACATTGCATATTTATGCTAGATTTCCACAAGGCATTAAATGGCGAAAATTGCAATGACAGAGTTTGGCCCTCCTACAGGGCATTTTTTAAATGGAAAACTTTTTTGTAATTTTAATGCATAGTGGAAATTCGGCTTTAGAATTTTGAATCGACCCTCAAAATCTTGTCTAGGTTCTTAACTTCGTAGTGAGACTCACGGAGTCCCCATGAAAGAGAAACATTTAAACAGTTTTACCATAAGGGCTAAAAAACTTGAAAATGCTTAAGTTAGTTTTTATTTTGAACCGAACCGAACCACATTTTGGAGTGGTTTTCACTTCGGTTTTGGAATTTCAAAATAAAAATGGTTCGGTCCGTGGTTCGGCTTAAAGTACGAAAAAGCGGCGGTTCGGTTCAAAACCGGTTTTCAGCTCTGCTTCAAAGGGACGCTTTGCAATTCAGCACATTCCGGATGCTATTCACTGCACTGCGCTTGGTAGGGTGGCCAGACGTCCTAATTTATCAGGACATGCCCTGATTTCAGGGCCAAATTAAAGTGTCCTGACTGATAATTAATTTATCCTGATTTTTACAAAGCTGACCTGAGTTTTATCCTTAGCATCCTACCTATTGTACTTAAAGAAGGTGTTGAGCTTTTGTCGGCGACCTTGAAAAAGATTTTCACAGCGTCGCACAGTGTTTCGACTATATGGAGGCAGGTACAAAAAAGTCATGGTGACAGTTGATAAAAAACACCAGTTGGACTTAGAGATGGAAAAGTAAAAGTCACAAATACCACATTTCACATTATTTACTCACTCCCCTTCTTCACGAACGATATATTTCCAAAGAAATACGGGAATCGGCGCGATACCGAGTAATCAGTTAAGTTGCCTTTGGCGATTAACCCATTAAAGAAAATGTTTCTTTTTCAACCATAATCCATTATTTAAATATCGTGGAATATTCAGGTGAAGGTATTTATCATTTATTTGGTACCTTCCTATTTTCTTACCAAAAAATTTGCTTTGAAATGTAGATGCTAAAGATTATTAGTAAAAAAAGTGTGAGTACCGGTCCGTCAGGTCTTGAAATTAGACAATTGTTTTAGATAATTTTATGTGATTTTAGAATATATAATTTGATATTTGCGCGCGACTTTGCAAATATATGTAATTTTTGATTTTCTAAATTTTTGATTTTCATCCTCTTTTTGCATAATTTCGCGAAAAGAATTTTTCGAACAATGAAAAAATCTCACCAAACATTGGAAAACAGCGAGTATTTACACCTAAGTCAATTTATAGTATAACCTTTGTTTTCTGAGAGTGAAAAGCAGGAAAAAAAATTTACCAAAATTCCATTACATTTAACGACTGGCCCACATTTTTTTGTGATTTTTGGACGTTATAGTGATGCAATCTTCCCCATATTTCATATTTAGGTTTTTCTAATAAAAAAGTGAGCACAAACTAAATTTCATCGAAATATGATGAAATTTAATGTTTCCGCCCACAAGAGTAGAAGGCGTGGCAATCATTCCGTCTTTACCAAATTTCATAATTCCCTATTTCTAAGTAAACCTAGAGCACATGTCAAGTTTCAGTGAAATTGTTGCAGGTTTACTATTATTTCCAACTGCCTCCATATAGTCGAAACACTGTGCGTCGCTTGCCTACATCCCACAACTTTCAACTGAGAACTCTCAATTCTTATCATTTCAAAACTCAAGTCTGATGGGAAATAAAGTGATTGTGTTAACTTTCAAAAATGCAGTGTCCTGATTTTTCCTTCGACTCATCTGGTCACCCTAGTGCTTGGCCGAAATCCGAGTCTGAAATCCATTCGTGCTTCGTCGGATATTTTCATAGGCTGTATTTCTTTATTCATTCTGAACGTTTGGAATAAACTTTTTTGTTTACTTATTCTTTAGAACGTTCCTGATGATATGTAAACGTATATTTCAATGGCATTCTGTTCATTCTGGTTGTGAAATGGGTTTATCCGGAATGTATAAAGAAACGCAGCCATAATGTTTCTCTGCCTAGAAATGTTTGTACCAAATTTTCAGGGAAAAAATCCCCAGCACAAACTACAAAGTTATTGAAACATGTTATACAAATGTAAGATAATACAACTCACTATTTATGTTCTGGTTTCACAAAAGATATGAAAAACATATGTTATATAAATATGGTGTTTCCGGGCTAATAAATCTAGGATCATTGAAAGAGGTCCTCTAGCCTCTAGCTAGAATCCTCTAGCTTTTGTGGAAAAAATTGGCAAAATTATTTTTTGTCCCGTATTCCGCTGCCATAAATATGGTCACCGTAAGTATAGTGTTGACTTCATATATCTCCATGCCAAGTTCCAGTACTCTATCAGAAATACTTCCAGAGGTATGCAGTATGAAAAATTCCTTTTGTATGGAGGTGCAACGTCGCTTTGGCTAATTGAGATAAAGGCTATCCTATAATTTAAGTTGGGCCAAATGACCAGAGTTCGAAATTTTTTAATGATAGGTTGAGTAGTTAAAGCGTCAGAGCGTAACAAACAAACCATTTAAGTTTATATTAGTAAGGATTATCCAGTACTGACCAATAAAAAAATATTTAGGGGTGAGCATTTTTTACATAGACCCAAATACACAAACATATAATATTACACCAGGACTTATGAATTTGTTTGCCTTTGGTTGGTTGTGCTCAATGAAAACCCATTATTAGGTAAAAAAAATAAAGCACTGATCAGGCGTCTTCTCAAGAAGATATTTCAGCAGTGACACGTAGTATATTGTCCTTTAAACTCGGATTCTTCTTCTGAAGAAGTAAAGAGGAATACTTTATACCCACAAATGTAACATAGTATGACCGCTCAACGACTACCACAAGAAAATTCTCGCTTTTTATAAACTACGCGAAATTCATTTACAGTTGTGAAGAGCTTCTTTTCTCGCATTTTGTAACTGGCACATTTGTTTAATACCTGTCATTTTATTCCTCAGAACCTACAAATAACGTCTGAAACCCCTAATCTTTAATATTGGCCGCTCAAGAAGTTATACCTAAATAAAAAGTAGATTTTGTGCGAGTTGCACTATAAATTCCATGATTTTCTCGATTTTAGTAAGTAAATTAGTTATTTAAACCGTTTGTTTTGTTATGAATAACTATTTACTCATATGTACACATATCAGTATTATCAACGAAGGCATAGAAATCGCACTTGGCAGTGCAGCTGCTTTGTGGCGGCAATAATATGCCAGTACGCAAAATGTCCCCGATATGTATATAAAAAAGATCTGTAAAAGATTTCCAGATATGTATAATATAATTTTTCACCATATGGTAGCTGGATTCTTATAAATTTTCCTCTGTATATTCGTGTGTGGTATATTATAATCGTAACTACGCCTAAATTTTACTTCCCCACATTTTTTCCGATGCCCGGGTAGACCCGGCTGGTAAAATATCCGGGTAACCGGGCTACCCTGGTCAAATGATCAGACCTAACAAATTCACTGTTTTACCCAGCGAGGCGAACTCCAAATCGACGCGAAAGTTATATGTAGAGGGGCCTTTATACTCATCGAAAGTACAAAAGTTACCCAAAGTAAGACCTCAGATTTGTAATCACAGTGACTTATATCAAGGCTATCGAAACTGTGGCCCGGCGGAGTGAGTGGTATCAACCTGATCCCTATGCTGTGCCAGTGGCACGCGTACTCCAGTTACCTGCCTTGCTTAATAAAATAAATCAGCTAGTATTTAGTACTAAAATTACGTTATACTACAATGTGAATCTCCTTCGATTAGGGCAAAAAATTAACTAAACTAAACATGTTTTTGATTGACTCTCCTTCAGTGCCTCCTACATTGCTTAGAAATTGTAAATATACTTACAAGTTTTCCACCATTTTATAATTTTTCCTGTTTTTTTTTTTTTTGATTTTTCATGTGGCGCGGGCCCTCTTGTGACGCGGGCCTCTAGGCTAGCGCCTATGTAGCCTGTGCTCAAATACGACCCCGACTCATCAGGAGAATTTTCGGTTGGCACTGTAGTTTGTGCAACTCGGCAGCCGGGCGGGCAGAATTTTTCGCTTTAAAAAAGTTCGTTATTTTTACGGAATGCATTCGGTAGGTAGCAATTTTTGTTTTGGTAATTCACGGACATTGAAAATACATACACTTTTTCTCCCAAATAGGTAAATTAATTTTATCTCAAAATATGCATCAGTAATACCGCGTTCACGTTGAAACTTTAAATGATATTGAACATGCAAAACATGAACATGAAAGAAGCAATTCGAGTCCAATTAGTTTTACTCTTTCGTAAGCTTTGAACCCCCAAGATCCCTATCAACGTTCGCCCCTGCCTCGTGTTAACTGGCGGAACTCTGCAAAGGAGAAAGGCAATTAGCGAAGCTTTTTACTTGATTTTAACGTTTTATTTATTTAAATTTTTTTATTTTTTATTTATTTATTTAGTTTCAAACCTTTATGATGTTTGTACATATTTATCACAATGTAAACAAATCTATATACATATATTTATACACGTGTATGTACATATGTTGCTTATACATAAGAGTATGTGCCATATAAATTTTAACGATACATATTGGCAAAAATATGCATTACTTACTTATTAATTTGAAAATCTTATTTTCTAAGAACATCAATACAAATATTTACGCTTATACAGAAAAATAACTATCTAAATTGTATAAGTTTAGGTACAAAAAATGTTTAAATATTTGTTCGATAAGTTTAAAAACTAACAAAAAAATGTGTCGATGTTCTTTATATAGAAATTACCACCATAGTATCTCTCGAGTTTATTGAAAGAACCCAATATTGGCATTTTCAAGCCAACCATTCTGTAGAGGAGGAGGCGAAACTGTTGTTGCCTGTGGAGGCGTTTGCATTAACGTCATTGGTGTTTGCATGAGATCCATTTTGATTCTTTCGATCCGTTCCTTCTCAGAAATCGGATTCGGATGTTGTACCTGTGGCACTTGGACGATCGGCGCATTGTAAGCCGCTGGAGCGCATGCGCTGACATTATTAATGCGCTCAAAGCACCCTCCACTGGTGGTATTCCTTATAGTACCAAGGTAACTATTTGTAGTTGTGTAGCTTGTGCTACTATTGTTGTTATAGGCACTGAAATTGACACTGGAAGCCTCATAGCCAAATCCTAGATTTTCTTGTTGATTAAATACAACTTCATGCATTTGGCAATTTGTGGCAGTCTGAAGAGTGCTGCCCTGCAGCAAAGAGCACAATTGCTCTGTATTTGCGCCGTTGGTGGCCGGTGAGATCGGTGATGGCGTAGCATTGCGATTTTGTGGTGATAATGGCGACATCTGCGATAACGGCGATAATTGATACGCGTTGCGGTATGTATCAAACTGTTGGCCAATTGCCGCTGTACTTGTAGGCATTTCTAAAGCGGCTGCAGAAGAGAAAATAAACCAAAATACATATGTAAGTACGATTACTATATATGTTTGAGTATATTTCTGTATAAGCTATCTTTGCTGTATGACTAACCTGGTTCATCCTTGATAGTCGGATGCGCCGAAGGTGGAGAAAAAACAGGAAAATTGAAGGCGCTATCCATTGCTTTAAGAAAATTAAATTAACAGAAAAAACTCAATATGGGAAATAAAACAATAAATAAAGTATAGTAAAATAAAATAAGAACTAAAATAAAAGGAAATAAAATGAAAAGACCAACCATGCTAACTACCACAAAGTACAATATACATATGTATGTATTAATTATTTAAAAAAATCATAACCCTGCAAAAAATCGCGACGAGTACATATGTACAAGTGGGCATTAGCTATTATTATTATTGGAGATCAATTAGCCTCGACTCGTCTTTTACGGGACAATTAACGATTTAATGATATGTACGCAGTTAGTCAACAAAAATGTATGTGCGACTTGGAATGTTGAGAAGGCAATCCCTTAACAAACCTGAGAACCCCGGTTTGAATAGCAGCTGACTCAAATTTGAATTTTAATTTTTTTTTTTAAAGTGACTAGTCGTTTTATATAACGATCCATTATGAAAAGGGACAATTAATCTCTTCATAGGACATAGAAAGAGATCAAAAAAGTGGTATTAGTCGCTTGTTCCTTTGCTATTGCTCCCGGAGTCATCCCGGATTAATCGCAATTTTTGCAGGGATAGTTGGGTTGTATATGTATTTATGTGCAATTGTATTAAATCAAAATTTATATTAACTAAAACTACATATGTATGTATGTATGCATATGAGCTATTCATATTTGGGTATATAAGTACATACATACATATGTACATCAAATATCAAATATCAATATCAAAAATATAAAATTTTGAGTTAACACACTTTTAAAGAATGTGAGGTATATGCAAATATGTGTATGTGTGCTCTGACCCTTTAATATTAAAAGAAAATCAAGAATTACATGACACGCCAATAAAAATTTACTAATATGCTATATATGAACATACATATGTCATATATCTATTTACATGCAAATGTATATAACTACTATGTACAGCACAATGTAAATTAGCGAGTTAATTTTACAGCGAATAAGTATAATGAAGCACACCTAGATTAACACGGAAAATAAACTTACTGCGAAAACTAACGGTGAAATTAAAACTTAAATTCAATTGTATTTGGTCATCAATCAAATCATTATTATTTAATTACCCAACGTCTGTTTACACGTGTATATAAATACAGATGTACATATGTATGTACGTACATTTCTATTTCCTTATATGTATAAATATATTTCATAAAAACAACAATCAAGATAAGTCACTAATCACTGTGGATGTTCTGTTTTAAACATCAACAAGCAACTATTTCGATATACATATGTATGTACCTATATATGTATGTATGTATATTCGAGCGTAGAGTTAGGGTCCTTTATAATTAATTTGAATAAAATTTTATGGCTTTACTACATACTACCAGCGGGAAAAATAGAGCGCAAGTCTTTGACGTCTATGGTTATTCATATTTCTGTTTTAAATACATCCATGCTCACTAAATTTTTCTGCATACACGGTAAATACTCTTCTCATTTACGTTAATTAAAACTGATATTGTTTATAGTATGGATATTCAGATATTAGCTGACTCGCTAGCATTATATAAGTCTGTTATTTTGCTCGCTCGCAGGTGCCCTCAAGTGCCCAATTTGAATTTCTTTGGCTGCTTCTCGGGCTATTGAGAGCCACTTTGAGAGAGTAATTTTTGCTTCTCATTAGCCCGAAGTCGCTTGTGGAAACTTTCAAACCGCCAGAAGAAGAGGAAGTGAAGTCAAAAAAACATTTTTTATGTAAATTTCATTAGAAATATCAAAATATAGCTATTAAAAATATATAGAAATTTACCTTATTAATACCACATTAACCGATTTCGATAATTCTTTTTCCGGTGCCTCAGAGGAGGTCCCATATTAATTTGGTTTAGATCCGATCATTGGATCATGAAGAAATTAACTAAGTACTTCTATATTTGTATATGAGAATTGAAGTCGGTTGTGTTTTTTGCTTAAAAATTACTTGTTATTGTAACAATTGAGATGTACAGAGCCCTACAAAGGAATTCATATTGCATAAAGTTTATTATGAACTTATTGAAGAGTTCAAATACAAATTTTTTAGTTACCTTAATTGCATGCAAATTTTAAAATGCGACTTCGTCTTTACACCAAAATCGTATTTTTTTATTATTTTTAACCGACTTCAAAAAAAGGAGGAGGTTATCTATTCGTCGGAATATTTTTTTATGTACGTATGTTACAGCATAACCGACTTCGATAATTCTTTTTTAAAGGAAAGGTGGTACCTCAGAGGTGGTCCCATCAGCCTTGCCAGGTTGACGTTTTTAACGTCATTTGGACGTTTTTTTATCCTGTTGACGTTTGGACGATTTTTGTGTAAAAAATTACGTTTTTCACCTTCCCAGTAGTCTTTCTTTATGCAAAATATATTCAGTGTAAAGCGTACTATTTGCTTGTAGAGTAAGTACTTACGCTCACACTTTCGGCCATCTGTTACTAAATCTTGTAAGTAGAGCTGATTTTGAATTATTTTCTTAATAAATCCTTACAAGCTTTGCTTTTTGCAGCTGCTGGTTCGAAAGATATTTATTCTTTGGACACTGGTGACTTAAATATGATACGAACCAAGCGTACGCGCATTATTTTTTTAAATCTTGTACTAAGGATCCCGCGTTCAAAGGCTGCTTGTGTAAACGCTTAAGGTTACGAGGCTTATTGCGATGTTTGCAATTTCACATTAAAAGCCAACTCAGGAAGGCCTGATCTATTGCAACACGCACGCTCCCAAAAGCACCAAAAAAACTTGTAGCAGTATAAAAAGTCAGAAAAAAGTAGGCGAATTTTTTCAAGACTTCATTGAAAGTATAATGTATGCAAAAAAGGCTGAAATTTTGCTATGTTCCTTCTTAGCAGAGCGTAATTTAGCATTTTCGACAACCGACCACCTAACCAAATGTCTACAAGAGCGTTTCAGACTATGTTCAAACAGGACAATTAGCTGAGATAATTAAGCTTTAAATTGCGGCATTGAGTTTGGTGTTCACACATACGACAGCTGCCCAATTAGCGATACGAAATCAGCTGTTGGGTTACCTACAGTGATGGAAAAGTTTATTTAGTTTGAAAGTACATTCGGTAAAAACAACCAATCTTAGGTACATTTGGAACGTAGCCAAATTGTTTCTTAGGAAATCAGTTCTTATTTTTACTGACATTGAAATGCGTTTTCTGGTGCGGGCAACTGGTCTAATAGCTTCCTTCCTTTGTGAAGAGCCATACAAATGATACAGAATGGTGGTCAAAGTAACGCAACTCTAGTTGATTTCGCCAGATAGACGGAACATATTTCTTAAAAACAAATCAAATCTAACAACTGGGAGGAAAGTGACTCACCTTTTCTACAACATAGTTTTGTCTCGCACTGCTCGAAGAGATTCTTTTCATAGCCAAAAATCTGTTTAATGTGAGTACCGAAGGTGATATGGCATCGATGGGAATTGTTATCCTACTATTTTTCTTTATATAGAAATACATATTCACTTTTTAGATACATCTATCTACTTTTAGGTAAAGTTTTCCGTAAATTAGGTACAATTTTATAATTCAATTTTCCATCCCTGATGGAATATCAGCTGTAAAACAGAACCAGAAACAAACAGCTGATTGCTCTTTGTTCAATAAACATACCTCCAAGTCAAAATTAAACATACCTAGCAGGGTGGCATAGAGAATCTGACACAAATAGATTGCCAATTAATTATTAATTGGCAATTAATAATTTGAATTTTTGTATGATAAATTGGGTAACAATTAAAGTCTAACAGGCCTATTCTGCGTTGGTAAGAAAAATTTTGTTACCGGTTAGTAAAGTTACTGTCAATTTTTAAACCCTTTTCGTATTCTCCACACTCTTGTAACCGGTAAATTTTGTTACCATCTCATGAGCAGGTAACAAAATATTGCCCCGTGAAATATGCAACACCAGAATTTCAACAAAACTCCATATCTGAATTGCTGAGTAAATTAAAACGTTACCAAGGTAAATAGAATTGCGATTGCAAGAAGTGGTGACAATTGTTGGTAACAAAATTAGCCTGTTACAAAATGTTCGGTTACAAGCAGAATAGGCCTGTAAATTGGTGAAAAGGTTCTTAATTGCAAACAGGCACGCACATACCCTACAAGAATTGTGTGATGGAAACTAACAAATTCTCATTTATCTTACCAACACATATGCAAATTTTGCGTTGGTTAAAAAGAAACCATAAAATAAGGCCATCAGTTGGAGGAAGACGGAAGAATTTGTACACAAATATTTACATCAGATTTTTCACACTGCCCTTTAGAATTTGATAGACACTTGTAGGTAGCCAGTGACAGAAATCTCTATCAGTCTTGCCACTCAAATGATTTGTCACTGTTCTTGCAGGGTAGTCTCAAGGATTCAAACACTACAGTTGGAATGAGTTGTTGCAGAACAAAAGCCACAGCGGTGGTAAAAAACGTACTTGGACGTCATCAGTTTAAGCAGGTATGCAAGTTATTGCAGAAAACAAATTTTCCCACTTCATAGACGAATCCATAGACTTAACCAATAAAAAACAATTAGAGTTTGTATAAACAACGAAGAGTTCGATTAATTTTTCGGCCTTATATCAGTACCACCAACCATTAACCATACAAAACTTTTGGAAAATAATTTTCAATATAGAGCGAGCCGAACAGAGTTTGGCGTTTCAGGTTCTTTCAAGATTTGTACCACAAATAATGTGTTTACCAAATAGTTTCAAATCCAAAGTAATCGTTTGATAATGAAATGCTAGTAGACATTTTAATTATACAGGATCTCATGAAATTAAATAAATGTTCGCGCTTTAACTTTAAGCCTAATAAGCGTTTGCTTGAGTTTTTTGAAATGTATTCATAAAATTTTTTCTAAGCTGCATATATGAATTTATATACATGTGTACATATGCATTATTTTGCATATGTATGTATGTACTTAGATTTAAAAATTATCTTAAAAATGTTTAAATTAAATGTATTTACCTATGTATAAAATGATTTTTATATTAGCGATCTCAAACCAGTTTACTTTGAATTTTTACATGTGCTCTGTCGAAACGACATCTTAATATACTTTACGTACATACCGTCGTTTAAATTACAAAACTGCGTATCACCAAAATGCAAAACTTCGTTTCAAGATAATGCAAAACCGCGTATGTGAGGTCGCATAAATTATTTTCTAGAGAGTAAAAGCACTCATGTTTCAAAATGGTCCTCTTTTTTTATAAAGCAATAGCATTTCTGGCTAGTATATTTCAGGACGAATGGTTAAGGATTGAGCCAAGAGCTTGTGTGAGCAAATCCAATTTTTGGCAGCAAATGTGAGTTACGCGGTTTTGCAGAATGACGATACGCGGTTTTGTACTTTAAACGACGATATGTATCTTTAAATACAATAAAAGTTTAATAAGAACAATTCTGTGTGCATACATTTGAAAAAGGCGTTTTTGGGTAGGAAATGACGTTTTTCCAGACCAAGAGGGACGTTTTCTCATACCGAAGACTTGGCAACACTGGGTCCAATTCTAATTTGGTTTAGATCCGATTATTGGATCATGAAGAAATTAAAGGTAATCTTAAGGTTTTACATGCGAATTGAAGTCGGTTTTGTTTTTTGCTAAAAAATTACTTGTTTAAACCAGAGCTGCTCACTCCATAAGCACTTGTAGCACATTTGTTTTTGTTTTGTCCTGAAGCTATACTGCACTTATACAAATTTACAATTTAAATATAAAAAAAATTGTTATCGCCCTGTGGTATGCCTTGTCATATAAACACAATTCATATGGAAGTGCCTGAGTTTCATATGGAAGGGCAAAGCTCAAAGGGGATATAAAATTCAATGTAAATCCCTGGGAGCAACACATCGCGTAAAGTTGATAGGATTGCAGACATTTTTATAACGTCAGATTGCAGAAAAAAGAAATTTCGCTACTTTGAGGGAAAATGTCAACAAATATCCGACAAACTTGGCGAAAAAATAAAATAAAATTATAAATTAAGCTTGGAGAAACTCCACTCTCATGTCCACACTTGACTTAAGGTGCCCTCATTAAATTTTATTGCATATTGCTTCAATGGTGCTATCATTTATTAACGCTTTAAAGTGGGACTTTTATAAGCGAGGAGTATCCCAAGGATACGAATAAAAAAGTAAACATTTAGCTTGAAATATGATGTAAATATGTGCAAGGATTCCTCCCACTAAATTCTTAAACATTTCAGCCACTAGGTCGCTATGATTTCTTAACGAACTGTATTATTCCACATATCGTCGTTTAAAGTACAAAACCGCGTATCGTCATTCTGCAAAACCGCGTAACTGACATTGGCTGCCGAAAATTGGATTTGCTCACACAAGCGCTTGGCTCAATCCTTATCCATTCGTCCTGAAATATACTAGCCAGAAATGCGATTGCTTTATAAAAAAGAGAACCATTAAAAAAAAGTGTGTTCTTACCCTCTAGAAAATAAGTTCTAAAACTTCACATACTCGGTTTTGCATTTTGCTGATACGCGGTTTTGCATTTTGTTGATACGCGGTTTTGCACTTTAAACGACGATATATGTAAATACCCTAATTGTTAACAATTTCCATTCACTAATCGTACAATAAAAATAAACTTGTATCTTTAGCTTTATTTAAATTACAAAAAGAAAAGTCTCAGTGAACACATACATTTTGTAGATATATTGTGATTTCACTTCAATATAAAAAGTTTGAGCAGCCCTGATTTAAACAATAGTCTTCGAGCGTACCTGTGTGCATCAGTTAAATAATGGGCGCGTTTCTAAGACGTATCTGTTTCCTCACTTTTATCGTTCAGTTTGAAATCAAATATAAGAATAAGTATTTATATCATTTTGCGTGCACTACCTCAACAGTCGCAATGGCTGAGTAAGCAGAGCACTAGCGTGCCATTCGAGCGATACGAGTTCGAGTCCTAGGGCAGGAACATTTTCTTTTTCCTTTATTTATTTATTTTATTTTCTTGTTAAATTTTTAACCACTAATTTTATTTAATTTTTCCCTTTTTTAATCTTACTTTTTTTAGTTGTGGAATTTATTCTCTTAAAAAGGAAAATTTTAGAAAATGGAAGTAAAAAAATCAATAAAGTTTCTAAACATTAAATAAGATAAAAAAAATATTTATTTTTTAAGCAATAAGACCTAAAAATGTAAGGTAAAAAATTTAATAAAAATAAAAAAAAACCGTTGCCGAGGATTGAACTCGGATCTCTCGTTAAAGTAACGTTATCGAAATTGAAATTTATTGAGACAGACAAAAAATTTCAAAATCATTCGTTAAAAATTTAAGTAAAGGTTTCTTTACTTAACTTTAATGTTCATTAACTGACGTTAACGAATCATTAACTGACGCTGAGAGGGAATTTTTTCAAATAGTTACTGCGGAATACCTTAAGTAATCATTAAATGGCTCTGAGTGCGGCTGTGAGAAACTAAAATGAAATCCTGAAAACAAGTACTCGTATCGAAATCCGAGTCCTTAAATAGTGGTACCTTTCCGCAGTTTGAAAAAATATGTAATTTTGTTTTTGTTTTTCAATACCACACTCAAACGAAGCAACTGAGAGGATCTTTAGTATAAAGCAGTGTTGATATTTGAAGTACGATTGTACTTTTTTCAGTACAATTAGTTTTAAAAAGTACAAAAGTACAATTTACCGATTTTAAGTACAATTTTAACATCAAAAATGCTTTCTGAATCCAACGCTCTAATCTCCGCTAGCACTTTGATTCTGAGTCCTTTTAAATTTAAGTTACTGTCCGCCTTCACCTGCTTGAAAATATAGTTTGCGCATATATGTAATACTTCTATATTGGCAGTAAGCTAACTTCTCAATGTGTAAGCATTCCGAAATCAAAGCGAGACAGTCTAGTACCATTTTTGTCAATGTATTGTGTACTTGAGTGCCGGTTTTGTAAATGTGTCGTGTACATGTTTATTTATAAACGTATGTGTTCCTTTTCTTTCGTGCGTGCTTATTGATATATCTGTACTGTAGTGTTTTCGGACGGTACTAGCTCTTACTGCCAATATAGGAGTATTACATATATGAGTTTGCGTGACATTCATGCGAGATCTCGCACGTGCAGACCGCAAAAAGTACGAAGCATATTTTTTTCTAGCATACCGGGTGGTTTGCGAGATCTTGCTTGATTTCGTCTGTAATTTTAGTAGTTTGGAACCATTAATTTTCAAAAAAGAAAAAATAAAAATTTAGAAAGAGTTAATGACTATTCAAAATAATAAAATGGAGTGGCGGATTCCAGATATTTTAAAATATGAATGCGTTTGGAATTTCGTGAAAAAGTATGCTTTTAAATGCCCAGTCAACAAATTTCAAATCGCTTGCGAGAAATGAAGAAGGAGAACGTAAGCGGAATTTTCAAGCAGGACATACCTATATTTCATATTTCAAAATGAAATTGTGAATTGCAATTTTAAATGTAAACGAGATTGTGAATGGCAATATTAGTGGTGAGCGTTATGGTGATTGCAATTTTTTTTATCATCGGCGGGTGAAATATCACTATTGAAAAAATCTAGTCATCTCATTTTATATGATTTATTTTCATTAATATACAGTGATCTATCTACTGTATTAATTTTTTATCGTTATTGCCTTCGTATTTGAATAACAACACGGACAAAGTGATACCGTCGCCCGGATTGGGCTATTTATTTTATTTTATTATTTTTCAAACTAATTTGAATTATATTTTTATAAAAGTATAGCTCATTGTCTTACAGAAACCATAAAAATAAATCCAGAATTTGTAGAAATTTTGTGGGTAAACATTTTTTCACTTTCTTCCATATAACGAATGTTCGTATTTTATTTTATATAAAAGAAAATGCGCTAAATCGTTTCGTTTTTTTTTTTTATTTTGAAATGTGGGTTTCTTTTTATTAGACAATAAGCTATACTTTTCTAAAAAAAAACAATTAAAATTTATTTGAGAAAAATAAAATAAATAGCCCAAACCGGGTGACTATACCATTTTGTCGGGGGGTGTAGTTTTATAAATTTGGAATATAACGAAGAGATCACAATGATAAGTTACGTTAAATTCAGCCTACAACAACTGAAGCTGTACAATGAATTGAACAATAAGCACACTGCAGTAGACATGTTTTTTTTTATTGTTATTGACGGAAATGGCGAAAAGTACAATAAGCTCAAAAAGTTACACTTTTTTCATTAATTTAGTACAATTTAAAATTCTCAAATATCAACATTGGTATAAAGTTTTCTTCCTGGCGTAAGGAAGAAAGAAACCGAACTTCATATTAAAGGGAATCTTAAAATGAAAAATATAAAATTCTTTGACTATTTAAATACTGAAGATGGAAATGATCTCATTATTGATATTCAAAATATCGTAAATATAAAATATTGTGTATAATGATGTGTACACTCATGTTAAAATGAATAACACTCTTCTTATGAACTATATTTTATTTATATACCAAAATATTGTTAAAAACAACTACTCTGGCGTTTTAAAGTATTATCTGATACTTACATTCATAATTTTGCTTTGAATAAAAATGTACTGAAAAGTACTGATTTTTTTAGCAAGTAGAAGTCTAACGTACTGATTTCGCGCATAAAAAATTTGGCAACCCTATGTTTGAAGTAAATCAAGCATGTTTATGAGTTGAGATCGAAAAATCTTTAAGCAAGGAAGCGTTTACTTGCTTGTGTCGAACCAAGTCCAGTCGAATACAAGTAAGTTTTCAAGTAGCTTGAAATGTAAGTGGCTTCAGTACAGTGGTACATATAGGTACAATTTATAACAAATAAAAATAGAAATTTTAAAATCTACCACATCTTCTTCAAATTTACCACACTTTTTTTTGCCGATTTTACCATACTAAAATAAAAAGGGGTTTGCACACTGGTCGGAGCCCATCCCATCAATTCTCACCAAAATAATTATTTAGGTAATAAAGAACCTTCCCACTGCACATGCTGATAAACATACATACATATGCACAGGTTATATTTCCCCCCCCTCAAGTGCACTTATATTTAAGGCTTTTCATAGATCTATTTTGTAGAGTTGGAATTCTTCATTTTGATATTCTGCAAAAAGACAATAAATATCGACTTACCTAGGTAAATATTTTATTTAAATATTCACATTATTTCTCCTATAGTGGGAAATGTTTAATGTATTTTTTTATTTCTTATTTATATGTATGTACTATATGAGGCCAAGAGAACCAGAGTAGCCTATCTACAAATTAACCAAGACATTTGAAATTAGAACAGTTATATGGTAACTAAAATCTAAAAAAATGGTTCTGCATATATACTGTAACATAACATGAAAAATCCACAACTCTGATATTAGGAAACACCTTTCTATTAAAGCGTTTTAGACAACAACTCTACTTTTACAAAAATGTAGTCAGGCTACAGGGCTTTCATGGTCCCATATGTGTATACATGTTTCACTTTTACTCCGTTCTAGCTTATGTAATGCAATTTTATGTCAGAGCTGGATTCGCGATTTCTGCATATGTATATGTTTATGTGCATATATACTTATGAATGTATGAAACTATTGAAATACTTATGATCAGGAGGGGTAAATGGATGTTAACCGAAACCCACTCTGGGACAATGACAGCTGATGTCTATAACTGTGAATGGTGATAAATATTAGTTGCGTTCCAGATGCTCACGATATTCACGATTTGCAGGCTTTTTTTTTACAGGAATGCGTTCAAAGGGCCAAAAACCTGTCAGTCAAAGCACTTTTATGAGATTAACTTGCACTCGCTCTCAGTCAGAAGTTGAAGGTTTTAGTCCGAAATTTTTCTTAATTCAAGTTCATGAAAAGTGTCAAACGATAGGCAGGGTTGCATTTTTAAACAAAAACAGAACGCGGTGAAAGCAAAGGACCTTACATTTGTTAAAAAAAAACGTGAAGTAGTAACAGGAAAAGTGGTTTTTCGCGTTCCAGCTGACTTTTACTGGTTCGCTCACGCTCCTCTCTTTCAAGAGAGTAATTTTGATATTTGACAGTTTTACAGGTTTGTACACGAAGTTATCTGGAAGGCAACTAATTATGTATGTATGTATTTCGCAAAACATTTGTTCTCTAAACCCAAGCAGTAGTTATATTTCAAACCCTTTAAAAAACAAATGCAACTTACAAATGCCTTGATAATTTAAGTTCAAACCCAAATCTTTGTTCATCTGATTTATAAGGCTTTGTCCGCTAATCTTCCGACGTTTTCTATCTTCCTTGTAACGACCTACAATAGAAACATATTAGACAACTTATGTAGCAATGCATATACTGTTAGATATATAATAACGGACTAATTTTCATATTTTAACTACTCGATTTTCATATATACTCGTTTGTATGTATGCATACTCAAAAAATCGCTAAGTTTCGAAATACTTAATACGAAAAATATTCCTTCATTTCCATTTTAATCGGCTGGCATTCTGTTCGCTTCGTTTAGTCGTCGCGCGATTTCGTCGCCTGTGAGCAATGGTTGTCCGTCGTCCACAGTACCTGCACCTGCGCACAGCTTTAAATCGATCTCTGAGTTATTGGCAGTTATTTGGCGTTCGGGTGGTATGCTTGTGTACAGCGCGAAGTGTTCGGCTTCTTGTAAGTCTACTTCTGGACCGAGGATAACTCCGAACTCACCTTCACATAAATTTTTTAAGCTCTGCCGATCAGCAATTGCTACGAGCTCCATGTTTCCATCGCAAATGGGTATTTCGGCCAGTTGAAGCGCACTAAGCGTTCTGCGGTCCAAGTATTGACCGAAAGTGAAGGCTTTGCCTTCGTGGGAGGGCAGACTCTTAGCGTTTTCGCCCTTAAGTGGTATGTGTATTACATCGGCATTCAAATGGGCAGGACGCTTACCAGAGACGCTGCTTACACTACGACCTACTGGCTTGCCATTTTTATTGCTTTCGTTTTGAACGGAAATATTGTTATAGGGAGCTGAAGAGTCGGAGTTAGGTTGTTGTAGAGATTTAACAGAACGCAGGGAAGATCGATTGGGATCGCTGATCGAAAAATTGCCAATACTAGGTTCGCGACTAACAGCGGGTGTTGAGCATTTCGGCGGTGACTTGCTTGCCAACGTTTTGTCACCAGTATTTGTTTCACTTTTACTTTTGCGTCGCGAGAAGAGTCGCGAGAAGAAACCTTGACGTTTCTTGGGTGAAGAGTTTGGTGTGGGTTGGCGTTTAGTTGGACTTTGGTCAGGTGTACGCATTATAATGATTTGCGATGGGGGACGTGATGAAATACTACTGGCGCGTGAGTGTTCTACGGAGCTGAAAGAGGTCGGTGAGTTTGAATTAAGTTCCTGAGTAGTTTTGCGCTTGGGCGGCAATGGAGGAAGCTTTCGATCTGGGCCGGGTGAAGGAGTGCGCGGTGGTAGCGGTAGGGGAGGCGAAGGTGGAGAGGGCGGCGTTTGAACGGCATTTACACGTATTTTTGGGGCAGGTGGGTTTTTCAACACCACCAAACCATATTCGTCATTGACGATGACCTCTGAGGCTTGTTTTCCGCCACTGGGCATTGAGAGCGGATTTCTGAAAGCGATCTGCAAACTGTCACATGTAGACGTCTCTTCGAAGCTTTCACCTACATCCACAGAGGCGTATGTACTAGTGCTAGTATTTTTAGGAATAGTGGTGATTATCTCAACCATTGTTTCCACAGATTTATTGTCGCCAATGGGTGAGCCCCCAAGAGACAAGCATTGTAGCATAGGGTTGTCAAATGTGCCGCGTCGAGATTGCAGATCATTGCTCATGTCATCGAGCTTAGGCTCTTGTTCCATGTGGTCTGTGAAGGTCTTGTCTTCGTCGGTGGCGGTCGATATGGTCGTATGGTTCGTCGATAAACTGGTGACATTGGTGTACACTGTTATTGGACTCAACGAAGTTGTATCACCGTTTTCAACAGTCAGGCTGTCCGTACGTTCGAACTCACTAGAGTGCATCCACTCAGTGATCTTATCGACTGCGGACAACGGACGCGATCCAACCAAGGATGGATGCCTTAGCACATCATTCATGGGTGTGGATGTCTGTGTGTCGGCATCCGCAGCTGAGTACTTAATTTCAGGCACTTCCAACTCTACTTCAATGCCATTGGTGCATTCGAAGTCCATGTCACAGTCATCGGTCACACTTTCTCTATTGCGCCGGGCTATACTTTCGGTTTCATTGAGCGTATCTAAACTATGCTGCTTGCTGACGGTGCTCTCTGTACGTTCTGTCGATATGGTGTAATTGTCATCGAAGTCAAAATCAACACCGGTGGGTGGGCAAGAGTATTTCGTAGCCGTTGTCTCGCTATCCATGGACAAAATATGTTGAAATATATCGACATCAGGCCTTCGCTTAAGTTTCCGGCGCATACTCGCAAAAGAAAGCATACCTGGGTCATGAAAAACGAACTCCAAAGCTTCGCTTCTCTTATCCAAGCTTGGGCATTCCAACTCAATATATGGCTATATATCGGAAAATAAATTTATGTTTTGATAAGTGGATATACATATGCGCATCTATAGATGGTTTTATTTACCTTGGCAGTTTTTGGCAAATCCGCCTGAGGATAGCGCGGTGTGCGAAAAGCGATAGCTGCCTGTTTATGTACATTGGATGGTTCGAAATCGGCGTAAGCATGCCACACTTCTTGATTGTTATCGATTGCCTTAAAACGAACTTTGATGTCATCCTTGTTGACTTTCGAGCAGAGCAAAATTATTTCTTGTCCACCCTCGATTGTCGCAGAACAGCTGCAAAGGCGGCTTATAACCAATTCACTTTTTGCTTTTCGGTCGTACAGTGGTTCCGATACCACCGGGCTTAGTGGCTCCCAGCCATTGGCACCTTTTAAAAAGCCTTGAAAGCACAACCGCAAAGAATTCAGTTCAATTGAATTCGGGTCGCTAATGTGATCAAATCCAGCTGGAAAGATTAATGATTGAAATATTCGATTTTTTTGGGATTCGAAAAATCTTAGGGATCTTACTCTTAAACGGATCGACCTTTTTCTTTTTTCGTTCCTCCAAGGATTCAGCAATTTCTTTTTTCCGCACGCATTGTATGCCGACGTTGCTGAACTCCGCCCGCAATGGCAGACCGGGGCCAACGTTTCGTGTGCATACGCCACTCTTGCAATTCTTACCTACCAGCTGATGAGGGTGTTGTCTATAAGGCTTATCCTTTGTGACGCACGACACGAGAATTAAAGCTTCCCCGCAATAACCAACGATCTCAACAGTGGGAAAAGTTTTCGTCTCTTGAAAGGAATTCTCACCAGGTATGGTTCCAGCAGTACGGCCTTCACATTTATAGCGAAATCGCATAGGCTTCCGGGTAGGTTGCTCCACAACATGCAGGTAAGGTTTCGCTGTGGCCGTGGTGCCGTCTAATTCTGGCGTTATGATCTCGACTGAAAATAAATATTGGTAAATACGTATTTATTAGTAGGAGCAGGGAAGGAGTTTTTGGCAATAAAAGTCGCAAAAAAAGGTATGTAAAGGTACTAAAAACCGAATCCGGTACTAAACCGATCCTGGGATTTTCGGGATGTAGTTGGCTCAGCCCCGGGATCCCGGGATCAGTCCCGGGATTTAGATATCGTCGTTTAAAGTACAAAACCGCGTATCGTCATTCTGCAAAACCGCGTAACTGACATTTGCTGCTAAAAATTGCATTTGCTCACACAAGCTCTTGGCTCAATCCTTACCCATTCGTCCTGAAATAAACTAGCCAGAAATGCGATTGCTTTATAAAAAAGAGAACCATTTTGAAATATGAGTGTTTTTACGCTCTAGAAAATAATTTTTACAAGTTCACATACGCGGTTTTGCATTTTGCTGATACGCGGTTTTGCATTTTGTTGATACGCGGTTTTGCACTTTAAATGATGATATGTATTTATTATTTTTGAAAAACTTAACACGAAAGAATTGCATCAATATGGTTTGAGCAGGTCTCCTACCATATAATAAATAATAAGTAAATACGCTTGGCTCGTACTTTTTTATTTAAAGTGAAAATTATTTAATAAGTAACAAAACGACAGTATTTAAATTTATATGCATTTAATAATACTTTAGCGTCTACATATCTCATAAACTAACTTATGTCGAAAAAAACTCGATGCAAAAATATTAAGTTAAAAAATTTATTTTCTGGTTGAAATAAGTTCATAATACTAGTTGCAGAAATAAAAGAAGCGCCAGTTTTGTCTATATTCTGTTTTGTTTATTCACTATTTAATTTTTTTATAAAAGTATACCTCATATTACATATAGTTAACTGCATATATATATATATCAGGGCAGTTTCCTGACGTCGTGATTTTTTTAAAAAGTCTATAATTTCAAAGATATGGTTAATTCCAAAACTTATTTAAAAATTCAGTGCAATGCTAAACAAAAATATGGGTACCAAGTTCGAATAGGAATTAAAAATGCGCCTTTATTCTATTTTGTTTTTTTAGGCTAACAAAGTTAGTCCTTAACAGATAATTGTTTCGAAAATAAGAATTGCGAAATTTAAAGAATATTCAAGGATAAAATTATAAAAGGGCATTTTCCATACCTACCCGTCCTTTACGCACCAAAAAATGTAATATGTTTTAACTCTACAGAATCTTTTCTTTCATTTGATACCAATACTGGGTTTTTAAGAACATCGCACTGAATTCTTTAAATCATTTTTTGAATTACTCGTATCTTTCGAATTTCAAAATTTAAAAAATCCTGACGTCAGAGAGAAAAATTAAGAACGCAATTTTACTTTATTTGGCTCTTGGTTTGGGTAATATATTGATTTTTTTGTGTATAAAATTGCCTGTCGTATTAAATGTATGTACATTAGAGGGCTGCATGAATGCATTCAAAACGGCTTATGAATTATTCATATACAAAACAAATGCATGATTTTGGCTTCCAATTTTTTTGATTTTGAGTGAATAGCTGTTCTGATATATGTGTCGACATTACAATATTCAAACAAAGTGAAAATAAATTGAATTGAAATAAATGACAATTTTTTGTATGAATATCCAAAACTATTTTTTCTATGCACATATGTAAATACATACATATGTATGTATGTATGTATTGCTGCGCTCCTATTACATACGAAAATACTTGTTTGTAGAAAAAACTTTTACCGAAATGAGTTTGAATGATTTGAATGTTTTCCATGCATTCATTCACATTCTTCCATTTAAAGGTAGAAAATTTAAAACAAAATGTATATTCATAACTTACAAAATTCCAAACTCTGAGTGTTTTGTATGTGAAGTAAAATATTCAAATCTACTATACTCTGTTTGGTTAGAAGTTTGAATGAATTCATGCAGCCCTCTTATGTATATTGAGCTACACATTTATAAAAAAAATATTAAATATTCATTAAATAGTAACAATGAAAGAAATATTTTCAAGTGAGTTGTCCAATTCCAGGACATATATATGTACATACAAACTATGTACTACTAATATGGGATGGAACAGAGTACGGATATCATTGACAAGGAATAGCCGTTAGATTGAAACGTTAATTTTTCAAACCGATATTTGGATTAAGAGACGAAAAAGGAATATACAATAGGTGTGTGTACTCGTATTGAACGGACAAAATTATCCAGCAGCAAAAATTCTGAGAATTTAGCAGCATTCGCTCTGAAAGAGACAAAATATCCACAGGATTGCGAGAACGCAAAATTTGAAAAAACTTGCAACATTTGAAACAGCTGATCACTTCTACAGTTGCCGCTGGTAGTTCATTTGGCAATTTATTTCCTGCTTGGTACATTTTCCCCGAATGGCTTTTTATACAGTTGAATACTTTTGGATATAAAAAACCTTTTAAAAATACGAGTTAGTTATATCGGAATGAATAAGTTATTTAAAAAAAACTATTTGTGATACCACATGATGACGCTTCCAAAAATATTTAATAGATATGTATAGTAGCTAAAAATGTGCCTTTAAATTATAAAATCTTCATTTCAACAATCAACTTACCAAAACTGACAACTTCAGCAAAAAACATTTCAGTATGCTGCATTTAAATCTATTTTGGTAAATTTATAGGAAAATTATGGTACAAACGAAATATGTCATACGGCAAGCATAGTCAACACACACTAAAGTAGAGCTGGAAAACTATCGATGGTCGTGGCCATAGTCGATAGTCACAACCATCTATAGTATCGATAATGTCGACACTATCGATAGTTTTGATTAAAGAAGTCCACAAATTAAACATAACTACTTTTATTGAAAATGAGATTAGTAGCTCCCTTCTGTAACAATTCTCTACCAAGGCGAATTCATATATGAGGTCGCCGCCTTTTTCTCTACTGCTAATGAGTAGTAGAGAATGATGTATATTCTCTAGCAGTAGAGAAATAATCGGTAGAGAAGAGTTACAGGAATGAGCTACAGAACTGCTAAAATATCTCCATATTTTTGTTATGGGACAAAAGTTTATCAACGATTTTTGGCTTCAAGCCGCATCTGTGCTCTGAAATTATTTGGCCTGCGTTGTTAAATGTCCTTTCCTACTCACAAGATGAAGCAGTTACCGCCGGCCTTTACTCTGAATAATGTATGTATGAGTAAAAACTATCGATAGTGGTTACAAAACCATCGATGTTTTCGATAGGCAAAAACCATCGGTACTATCGATAGTGCCATCGATAGTTTTCCAACTCTACACTAAAGTAAATAAACAGGAGATTGATAGTAAATTACCTCAAAATAAACTCAATAAACCTTGTGCTTAATAAATTTACTCTCTTTTTAACGTATACTAGAATTAATAATAATTCAAAAAGGACATATTTTCTTTTGTTTGTTTACAAGCGATTTTCTTACATGCAAATTTCGCTAGTAAAAATTTTTCCAGCAGAAATTTGGAGCTCTCTATCACATCTTGCTCTCTCAGTTTCCCCTACTTTGCAAATTTTTTGGCTACGAGAACGCAAAACCAGTGAAAGTTTTCTAAAACTTTTAATAGTTTTGGGTACGAGTACACTCCTAATTTCTAGCTTTAAGATATTCAGGAAATAATAATATGCTAATATTTGCAAACACATGGCGCGTGATCTATTTAAATACTACTTCTATTGCGTGAGCTGAATGGGAATCTAAAAGCATATATATACAAAGGAAGCGTTGGTCCCGATCAACTCGTTAATTCGGAATTATCTCGGGAATTAACTGCGGTTGATCCGGATAAAGCCCTGCAGCTAAAAGCTTAAACAGACGCACAGTGGTCAATAAATGGGATTTAATGTTCATAATTCACTGGAGCCTTCATTTCTCAACCGATTTGCTTAATTATTTTAATTAAGAGATTAGTTGAGCCCAATTTTCGAATTTTTATTCGTTTGTATTAAATTTTTTAGTGCAAAGTGCAGAAATGGCGCCAATTTTGAAGAAGACCGATTCTCCTGTTCCAGCTAATAAAAGTTTCATAATAGAAACTAGTTAAAAACAATTGTAGGGTTCTCCTAAAACAAAAAATAAATTAAAAAGTAATAATTTGAAATGTTATAAAAAAAATGTTACCAAAAGTATTTTTTTTTGTTTTTAGTTTTTATAAAAATTTTGGGTATGCAGTTTTTATAATTTTTTCGCTAACATTTCGAGCACATCTGCATGCTAAAAAATAATTAATCAAATGAAGGCTCCAGTGAATTATGAACATTAAATTCCATTTATTGACCACTGTGAGACGGCAGCGTTGATCCGGATTAACTCGGAGTTGATCCGGATCACCGCTGCCGTCTGTTTATGCTTTAATCCTCAAAAGAAATGCACATCAGGGAAATTTTCGATTTCCACACTAGCCAAAATGGCCAGATTTTGTCTATTGCTCAAGTAAGCAAACAAAGCAGGCGTGTTTGGCATTCGCGGTAGCCTAGTTGTGAGAGCTGCATACTACAAATATGTATTTTTTTTATTAAATTTATTTTTGTTATTTCCTTTTGTTTTATTTTATTTCGCATTATTTGTTTTATTATTAGTTTATCTAAATTTTTAGAGTTTAATTTTTATTAAAAACGTCAACAACAAATAACTAAAAACAACAAATTTCTATAGAATTTTGTGTAGTTAAGTTTAACTAATTTTAAAATTGATAAGTTACCGGGCCTAAATGAATTTTTAAAGCTTAAGAAAATTCAAAAAAAAATTATATAAAACATTTTCGTGTAAAATAATTACTATTATATATACATAGGGTTGCCAGACGTACTGCTTTTGGGAGTAAACGTACTCCTTTTTCTTGCAATGTACACTGAGGGAAAAAAATATTGAAATCAAATAGAAACGTTATTGATCTTACTATAAACGTCAACGAAAGTACTGTATATTGGTAAATATTCAATTCAATTACGCGCATATTAAAATGACCACGTTCGTACTGAAAAAGCATCAGTGAAGTGAATAATCAAGACAAAAACTAAAAAAAAAAAATTTAATTTGCATGTTGCCTGCAGTGAAATTCGAACCCGACAATCTCCGGATATCAACAACTTGTGGCAAGCATCTTTGCGCACTCAGCTACACCCATGCATATAAATTTGCTTTCAAATGTTGAATATCCATCAACACCACAGCACACGATTTGTACTATGTATGTATGTGTGTGTTGTCCCCGCTCTCAGAGCGGCGCTCTGCATGCTTGGGGTGCGTACCCTGTGGGGAAAATCTCTAGTTCCAAACTGGTGTACTTCTAGTACATTTAGACCCAGTACTGGTTCGCGATAAATCTCTTTTGCATGCAAACAACTGGCGAATTTAACATGGCGATGTCCTAGGAAGTGTCAATTGCCCCCCCGCTGCATCCCTTTTTCGATAGTTCCGAACTAGCCCTAAATTCTATAGTTCCGAACCAGTTCTAAAATCGACAGACGAGAGAAAAAAGTATCATGATTTTTCAATCTTTTTGGTTCTTCCGTGTGTGCGATTTTAAGTTATTTTGAAAGAAATGTGTTTTCAATTTTAAATTAAATTTGTTTGAATGATTGTAAGAAATGTACGTTTACATACCTTTAGCTGTAGCTGAGTTTACAGAGGTGCTCACTGTTAGATTCCAGACGGTCCCAAGATGTTGAAATGTTAACACAAATTTTGGTTTTGTATTACCAAGCTATGAAAAAGTATCTGCGAAATGCAGAATAGAAGCGTATTTGAACGAAAAAGACGCCGAACACATATCTATGTAAAGTAAACAAGCCCCCTGCTGCATCCCTTTTTCGATAGTTCCGAACTAGTTCTATATTCGACAAATAAGATCTAGTTCGTTCTGCATCTCTTTTTCTATAGTTCCGAACCAGTTCTAAATTCGTCACTTTAGATATAGATTTCTAGTGAAAAAAAACTGAAAAATTAGTTTTTTAAAAGTACCACTTTTCGCCGATTTTGGACTGGTGGGGATCTAGCTCCTATCGGACTAGTTCCTCTTTGGTGATAAAGACCTAGTACGAAACTAGAAATTTGATTCACTAGTCCGTGTTTTCCCTGCAGGGTATGTACACTTACATAAACATACTCAGATGTGAACAGTGAAATACGTGCTTAATAAATTTTGTATGAAAATATTATTTTTAAATACGAAGACTTTTAAACGATAATCAAATATAAAGTATTCATTTTTACTGTGCATTATTTCCCTCAGTGTACCCCAAAAAAAAATATCTGGAAATGTACTCCTTTATTAGCTTTGTACTTCTTTTGTACTCCTTTTTCCAGCTATTAATATTTTATCATATACAGGGTGTAAAATAATATCTGTTGCAGTTTTTTTTTTTTTTTGAAAAATAAAAGGTGCCTTTATAGATTTTGCGAAAAAGTAGTTTGTAGTAGATTTTACTTCAATTTTATTAATTTGTTTTTAAATTTTAACCTTCATTTGAGTTTACCGGCGGTAAACACTTGGGAAAAAAGCGCAAGTTTTCGTCGGTTACTTTATTACATATCTTCTGTAACCATAGGCTAATTTCCCCATTTGGGTGCTTTATACTCCGTCTTTTGTCCAACATAAGGCCTCATACTCAGCAATCGAAAAGACTCGAAAGTGGTGACTAGGAGGCCATTCATTCGACCAACCCTATACAGTTTTTTTTCTTTTTTTTTACAAAATCAAAGAAAAAATACACCTGAAAAAGAAGTTCGTGCCGCATGTATTTATCTCCCAAGGCTGGCAAATGCAAATCAGGATTAAAATTTTAAAACGAATTAATAAAATTAAAGTAAAATATGTACAAAGTTAACAAAAAAAACACAAAATCTATAAAGGACCCTTTTATTTTTCAAAAAACCTGTACGACAGATATTATTTTGCGCGCTGTACTTTGCCATTCATATTGTGGCAAACACTACTTAGTAAGCAAAGTTAAGGGTGATAGTGAAAAGGTATACGCATAGCCTTAGGGGCAGGGCTCTCGGGTATAAAAATCAGAAAAATATTACATTAATTATGAGGCTTAAATTAAAAAAATGGTCATACATTCAGGAAGAGTCTGGAATTCTTTTGTAGTCTTTAGTTTTTTAGTTGCGGAAACTTTCCTATAAGGGCGGTCATTGACAACCGAATTCTACGGAAATTTTTCTAAGTGGTCCCGTAACACAGTGTAAGATTTGACCCATCTAGCTACTTTTAATTCTGTAATTCGAAAACTATTGAAGATAGATTAATGAAATTTTGCACAAGGTACGTTATAAGAATGGCGATNTTGTAGTAGATTTTACTTCAATTTTATTAATTTGTTTTTAAATTTTAACCTTCATTTGAGTTTACCGGCGGTAAACACTTGGGAAAAAAGCGCAAGTTTTCGTCGGTTACTTTATTACATATCTTCTGTAACCATAGGCTAATTTCCCCATTTGGGTGCTTTATACTCCGTCTTTTGTCCAACATAAGGCCTCATACTCAGCAATCGAAAAGACTCGAAAGTGGTGACTAGGAGGCCATTCATTCGACCAACCCTATACAGTTTTTTTTCTTTTTTTTTACAAAATCAAAGAAAAAATACACCTGAAAAAGAAGTTCGTGCCGCATGTATTTATCTCCCAAGGCTGGCAAATGCAAATCAGGATTAAAATTTTAAAACGAATTAATAAAATTAAAGTAAAATATGTACAAAGTTAACAAAAAAAACACAAAATCTATAAAGGACCCTTTTATTTTTCAAAAAACCTGTACGACAGATATTATTTTGCGCGCTGTACTTTGCCATTCATATTGTGGCAAACACTACTTAGTAAGCAAAGTTAAGGGTGATAGTGAAAAGGTATACGCATAGCCTTAGGGGCAGGGCTCTCGGGTATAAAAATCAGAAAAATATTACATTAATTATGAGGCTTAAATTAAAAAAATGGTCATACATTCAGGAAGAGTCTGGAATTCTTTTGTAGTCTTTAGTTTTTTAGTTGCGGAAACTTTCCTATAAGGGCGGTCATTGACAACCGAATTCTACGGAAATTTTTCTAAGTGGTCCCGTCGCACAGTGTAAGATTTGACCCATCTAGCTACTTTTAATTCTGTAATTCGAAAACTATTGAAGATAGATTAATGAAATTTTGCACAAGGTACGTTATAAGAATGGCGATGCTTTTTACAAAAAATTGGTAATTTATAGTTACTGTTACGCCACCCTATTATATAACTGCAATTTTTAAAAATACAAAAACTGAAATATTTAGCTGACTACAAAGGCTAAAATGCCCAAAATTTATATTTAGAATTTCCCTATAACAAGGAAATGGACTTAAAAATAAATATATTTTTTTTAATTATGGGCGTGGAAAATTTCGAGATAAAAGTCAAGTTGGGTCAACAAAATTCCGTTATAAGTTCAATATTTCTTGCTCTATTTACAAAAATGGGATACCATTGGAAATGTAATGAATCAGGCTTTCTCTATTCAAAGCAAAAATACAAGAATTTGTCTCGGTCGAGATAAAATGCAAATGAATTACTCGAAGAAAATGAAATTCCCAGTAGGCCAGAAAAAAGAAAATTTCATCAAAACCTGCACTTTCCAGCAGCTAAAATTGTGTTGTTTAAAGTCTAAGAGCAGTTGCAAATAAACTGAGATACAAACTTTATCGAATAGTGGCGGATAACGAGTTTTCGGGTCTAATAAAAATAATAATTTGCTAAAAATAAGTCTAAGTCAACATAGTTTTACTTTAACATGAAATACTCAGTCCTAGTTTACTAAATTGTCAAAAATGTATATTCATTAAAAAGATCATACCTAAAAAAATAAGACCAAAATGATATTTTAGCAATTGTAGCATAAATCACATAACACCGACAAATTAAACATTGAGATTCAGTTTTAAATATACAAGTTTAAATATTATTGCGCTCAGTAATTTTCCAAATCAAACCCCGTCCCGCCATACTCTTTGATTTAAATTTTTTAGTTCTTATTGTTTCGTCTTTATCAGGCATTTCTAAAAACATTCTTGACATTGTTTTGAAATTTGTTGACATAAAATAATGTAATTAATCTTTTCTAGAATATGGAAATGATACACTGTGCGTAGGGGCCCTAGGTGGTCGGGAGTAACATTTTTGTCAATTGCGGTTCATGCCCCCTCCAAAAAGGTCGGAAAAGGTGCCACGTCCATTCCCCCTTCGATCACCATCTCTTTAACAATCGTCCGTATTAGAAAGCCAACGCATATAGTTAGTTATTTTTCACATTTATTGTTGCTTTGAAAAAGATTTCTAAGGCAAAGAACATAGTGACGCGACAAAGAGAGCAACAAAACATTTTCGGACAATAGCGAAGAAAGAGACAAGAAACGTAAAACATAGTGAAGCAACAGTCTGCTCAGAAAGCAACGAAAACAAATTTTTTTGTTTTCGTCGCTATGCTCTTTGTCGCTTTATTCGCTTTTCGTTTCACTATGTGCTGCTACATTTAAAAATAAAGGTTTGTTTTTGTCGCTATTATCCAAAAATGTCTTGTCTTTCTTTTTGTCGCGTCACTATGTTCTTTGCCTAAGATATCTTTGTTTGTTTGTACCTAATCAATGGTAATTTGTAACAATAAATTGCACAAAAAATAAAAAAAAAAAAAATGAACTCCTTTTTTATGTCATGTACTGCTTTTTTTCTATCGAAAATATAAATGTACTCCTTTCTCCGTTTCAAAATCTGGCAACCCTATATATACATATGTAGTTGAACTACTCTTAAAAGACCTAAGGCTGATGCCAGATAAAACGCTTGCTTCGCTTTGCTTGACAGATAAGATGAACCCTGGGATTCAGTAATTCAGTCTCATCTCCAGTCGCTAAATTTGAGATTAGCAATTAGTGACTATTTTTGTGACTTTAGATGATTTGGGTATTCGGTAGGACAGAGTCACAAAAAGTTCACCAAAAATGTGTGTTGAAAACAAACACAGACAGTTAAATGGTAGCGTTTATGTATGCCTTTTGCCGCGTCACCCAAAGAGCCGTAATGGCTGAGTGGTCAAAGTATTAGGCTGCCGGTCGAGAGGGTCCGGAATCAAGTCCTCCTTGGGCGTAGAGGATTTTTTATTTTTTCTAGTATTTTTTTGTTAGTTTTATTTTTTAATAATCTTTAGATTTTAATGTTTTAAAAACAAAAAAATAATTTTTTTCAATGGATTTGTGTGATATTAAAGCATTTTGGATTATTTTCTAACGAAATTGTTGTTAAACTAATTTTTCTCGCTTCACTTTCGCGTTTTTTTTTTAATAAAATGGAAAGCAAATAACTTTTCCTCGATATTTATATTTTTGTGATCTGCTCTTAACCAGCTGACAAATTAGTGACTTTTTTTGAGACTAGAGACGTGAGACAGCGTACTGAATACCAACGTACGTACTGAAATCCAAATTCACCACCAAAAGTCACAAAAGTTAGTGACTAGAGACCGCTTTTTGAATGCCAGGGGAAATGTTTGAAAATGCACAAAGAATACCACATATGTACATCGTTTCAGCTGCAGCGCGAAGCGAAAATATGGCCAACTCTCATCTTTTTGCGCGCGTTGACCATCAGCTGGTTTAGTGTTTATTTTGTGTCGCCGCTATTTGAGTATTCATGCAGAAACACAAAATTTAATTACACTGCTGATATTTTTAAAACTAAATATATATGTATGTGAAATGCACCGCAATTTTCACGAGTAAAAAAGCAGTACAAAATTGTTTCCTTGGCGTTCATTGTGGCATACCTTGTGCGTCTTGCGCTCTCCTGGAAAAGTTATAAATGTCACGCAAAGCCAAAAAGTTTTATCTGGCATCAGCTTAAGTCTTACTCTGTACTACCGAAACAAAGAAAAAAGTATCAACTCAAGAATTATCAAATTGTGTAATTAAACGCTGATATACAACTATATTTGAAGTCGGGCGGGGCAGAATCTACCTGAAACTATTATTATTACTTATTATTTTTAACTACGAACATTTTTAACGATAACTGAATATAAAGTATTAATTTTTACTATTAATTATTTCCCTCAGTGTACTACTTACTAATGTCACTCAATTCATGTTCACTGGTATCCATTACTCGGCTGTTATCTGCAAAAACCAAAAACATAAAATTGGTTAGATATATAAATATAGAACCGTATGTATATACATAAATACATATGTACGTACATATTAGACAGACCCAATTTTGCACAATTTCGTTATTTTTTTGAGGCTAATAGCTAAAAACTTTCGATCAAGTCTGGTTGCTAAATTCAAATACTAACCCGATGCGAGTCTCCGTTTTGTACAATTTTTGGCTACTGATATTTTAGAGAGATGTCAAGGGTAGATTTTGTGGAAAATTGTCCTGACCTAATATACACCTTGTGATGATTTCCAAGCATAGAAACTTGAAACTCATCCCCAGAGTCGGTTTCATGAGTCATTTAACCCGAAATACTGATATTTGTCGGATTTGTACCGTTTTAGAAATTTGCTCGTTTCTTGACACTGATTCAACCAAATCATACCCATTTTTTCATTTTAAAACTCTTTGAATGACTTACAAATTTGAGTAGCTTTTGTTGATAAAAACAAATTCTAACCAACAACAATTAGGCATTAAAAGTAAAAAGTTTACATTTTTCCTTCTTTTACCTCAGACTTTCTTGAATTTCTCAAGAATTTTTGATGCTGGAGAAAATTAAATGGTGCCATCGTATTCAGCGACCTCGAAAATACATATTTAGCCTATGAGCGCGTCAATTTTCAATAAAATCTACCCTTGGCATCTCCTTGAACACGCTCTAAAATATTAGTAGCCCAAAAATTTTACAAAACGGAGACTCGCATCGGGTTAATATTTGAATTTCGCAACCAGACTTGATCAGGTGAGTTTTTACAAGTATTCGAAAGTTTTTAGATATTAGCCTAAAAAAATAACGACATTGTGCAAAATTGGGTCAGTCTAATGTATATGTCTGAGAGTCACTTAGAGAGTTAAGTAGCTCAAAGTTAAATTTTTATATTCCTAAACCAGGCAATGTCTTGCAGCATTGAAAATGGCTCAAAAGAAAAACGAAAAATCCACATGCTGCAACCCTTGCGGAAACATGTGCAGCATTGCCAGCTACCAGGAAAACAAAGTGGAAAGGAATTAAAAAAACACTCATCATGTGCTTGTTTGTTGTAAAATTGGTTAATTTTACATATTTTGAGGAAAATTATGGATTCTGATGTATTTGCAATTATAGCAGCAGAGTAGCGGGCGCTATGACAATGGATTCCCAAAGGTATGCGGAGCTGTCGGGCATAGTAACCATGGGCGCATCTATGTCAGCTTCTGGTTGAAATGTTAAACCAAAAGCCAGAAGTCCTCCTATGCCCGAAGCTCTGGTTCTCAATCCATTTAATGCAATAACAGCTTCTTTCAAGCCATTAAAAACATGCACTTTGTTAGGGCCACCACCTGTTGCGCTTGCTTCTGCCTTCGGCCGCGTTTAGGGATTATAACCCTTACTAAGTAAAATTCTCCTTTCTGCGTTGCGGGAAAGAGGGGCTTCCGCATGTCAAAGGTATACAACATTTCTTGTGCATATCACTCCGGCTAAAAGTGCATAGTGTAAACCGAGTTTATTAATAAGTTAGTGGTAGGAAATTTGAAACATTTATCTTAAATAAAATGTGAATCCTTTGGTTACACGTGTATGTTAAAGTTTTTGGATTCGGGTTATGCGTTTGGACACAACAACCGAAAATCGTTGTACATTAACTAAACCGGACCTAAGTTTCTCGATAAGGGGCAACAAATATTCATTTTTGCTCGTTTATATAAAGCAGTGGTTAAAAATACATATACGTATATGCGAAAGGTAAATTTATCTGTTTAAATGAACACCACCAATATTTCTTGCAAACACACATCGATTTACATCTTTTATTTCGCCCCCGACACAGAATTGTTTTCGTACAAAATTACGCAAAAAAGCTTACTCGTTCGTTTTTAGGCATGCCATTGTTACGAATTTCGAAAGTTCGAAAATACGATTCGGATTGCAGCATACTATTTCTACGATTCGTAGCAAAATCCGAATACGAAAGAGTTGCAGAATAGGGGTGTTAAAATTTTTTGATGCAAATCTTAACTAAGGATACTTAAACAGATATAAAATATTCATTCCAACATATCTGCAGTGAAATCAATTATTTTGTGCATACATAAGCTCATTTTCAATGAAATAAAAGTTTTATTCCGTCAAACTTAGTTAAATATTTATTGAGTTTTCTTGAGTGCTTTTACTCCTTTGCGGACTTTTGTACAATATATTGAACAAATTTCAGGTAGCCCTAATAGCTACCCAAAACAACTTTTGCTAATTTTTTTCTACTTTTGGTATTATGAGGATCTATGAACCATGTAATTAAGAGGAAACATTTTTATATTCATCAGGGACGGATTTGACCGGAAAGGGATATACATACGTTTGTATGTATGTACATTAGACTGCGGTTTTTCCGCCGGGGTTACAAAATTTATTATATTTCAAGTCTTTTTGATTATTTTCGAGCAAGTCTTAAAATATAATAGATTTTATAATTCCAATGGAAAAAACAGTACCGATTTTTTTTTTGTATGGGGAGTGATGCAGTCGAAGTTTATGGGCCGTTTTGGAGTTTACCATACAAAAAATTTCGTTAAACTCTCCTTAAACACCAATTTTATTTGGAGTTTATGCGAATGCAACCCTTTTTTACCGAATTTGGTTTGTGTCTTTGATAATCCAAACCTGCAACCAGCTTGCCGACAGTTAGTCTGTTCCCGTACTCAGGATTTAATAAGAAATAGTCTGAGGTCGTTCCGTGCACTTATACTTATATAATATCAACAATTTAGCTACGCAAAAACCAAAAATATGGCTCGATTAAACTTTTTGTGATGATTTCAACCCTACAAAAATTATCTTGCGGAAGTAAAAAATAGAGAAGATAGCAATGGTTAAAGTTACATTTTTAGATTTTTTTAAACGTAAATATCTTCTGAACAACATAACCTATTAAAAAACTAATGACGTAAAAATAAAAATAATTAATTTGTCTTTCATGCATGTGTATAATTTAAATGTTTTTTATATTTTTAGTCCGGAAATACTATAAAACACAAAATATTATATATTATTTTTAAATGGCTTTTATATATAAAAATTATGTTGAAATTAGCATCAATAATTTTTTAATCGGATAAGTAGTTCCCGAGATATAAAACGCATAAGAAATAAAAAAGTTGGAATTTAACCTCTTTGGTTTTTAATTGCACCAAATAATTGGCATGGTTGAAATCAGCGTAAAAAGTTCTATCGACCCTCATCTCTTATTTTTTTTTTAGCTAAACGCTTGGTATTTTTTTTATTTATTTAATTATTTTTATTTTTTTTGTTCAGAGGAGGAAGCATCGAAAGCCTTATCCCCAATCCTGTCAGTGTGAGACTTTAACCCACTAAACCTCCTACCGTCTACGTACCGATCCCCCCGGTACCACCGTCAAGTATTTCGTCGGGAGGCGGTTTGAGCACTAAACTCTACGTCCGTTACTGTTCACATGATACCACCCGCTGTTAAAGTCGATCTGGTGTTAAACCAACCCACCCATTTAGATTGTCCTATTAGGAAGTTCGTATCTAAGTAAAGTATAGACCGCATATAGTAATTTAATATCGCTTATTCGATTTTTAGAGGCTCGTACACTTAACGCCGTTACTTCTCAAGAAAACGGGCTTGTTGCGCCAAGACTGTAGCGGCTGCTAATTTAGGTTGCGTCGAAGGACTTTAATCATTTCGGCAGAGAAATGGCAGACATCGTTCCATGCTTCCTCGCTCGTTAACACTATCGGTACCATATTTTCTGGTGTTATACAGGAGCCACGTTTGGTATTAAGTACGGATCTCATGGAGTCGAAGCGGGGGCATTTGAAAAATGCATGCTCGGCGTCTTCAATGACCGTCGGTCACAGTGCTCGCAATAAGGGTTTTGCGCATGTCCGAAGCGATAAAGGTATGTCCACTGATGACTTGGGTCAGATAGTGATCGACTATTCCGTGTTTCATGCTGAGCCAAGTGCCAATTTGGTATTCTAAACTTATGTGTGTGTGCAGTGGCGGATTTTAATATTTGTCACCCCTAGGCCATTCAGAATTTGCCACCCTTAAAATTTACTGTCGCACGGTGTAATATAGTACATATATGTATGTACATATGTATGTATGTAGGTGTGTCAAATTTCCAGATGTTAGCGTAAGGGGTTCCACAGACAAGCGCTACCTTCCCCGTTTCGCTGTAAGTACGGTGTTAGTAACATATGTATGACGCTTTGACAAATTTCAGAAACATAGTGTAAGGGGTTCCAGGGAGAAGCGAAACTAAAATATCAGTTTGTACGGGAGGTGCAACGCCCCCTCTTCTAAAACCTACTACTACTACTTGTCGCCTTAAGTAGGGTATTTACAATTTTCGCATCTGTTTCAAGTTTCAGTCCCCAGCATAACTGATTTTGTAGACATATTGGTTTCACATTTTAGTACTAGCATTTTATTTATTGTTTCCTTCAACATACATACATATGTGCATTCAGCAATTAATTGCTTTTAAAGAAATGCATACATTCGAAAGTATGAACATTTTTCGGACAAACCTCACTGCAACGGAACTATCTGACACTGCACGAAATTTTTGCTATTTAGTCAACTTTGGCTGTACAGTGTCGTATCGTGCAGTTCTGCTGCAGCGCAGTGCGGCATGCTTAACGCTCGTATCTTTTTTCGGACAAAAAACTGTATTACTGGGGAAAAATCCCGTTTCGCAGGATCTTCATTCTGTTTTATTCATCATATTTTATGTACGCTCATATTAAAATCATTTACAAATAAAAGCATTTTTTACAGTACAGTAAAACAGTTTTCCAATAAGGTAAAGGAATTCCTGATATTATGTATACCGTTGTATACCCCTTGTCAAAATTATATGTCTAACAAAAGCCATGTAAACACAAATTTCTTACTTTGTACAAAAATTAGAAAAACTCAAAAAATTTGCACAGCAACAATATTCTAGTTTGAAATGTCTATAAAATACCGTTGATTTTAGAAATTTTTTGAATTGAAACTTCTTAATCGAGTTCGGAGATGTTTGCGTTAAATGTTTAACACCAAGCCATAAAATCTATATCGTCCGTTCGATTTTAAAAAATGAGGTGTCAAATTAAAGGGCTTGTCCTTTTGATGTGCAAGCACTGTTGCCAACTTGGTGCTTTTCGCAGTAAATTTAGTGCTTTTCTTTATTCAAAACGCGAAAATTTTTGAGTTTGGTGCTTGGTGCGTTTCTTGGTGTTTTATTTGTTTAGTTTAAAAACATCAAACCTGTAAATCTGAAAAAATCGAAGCTTAAGTAATAGCAATCGTAAATATTTTAGCAACTTTACAAAAATGGAAACAAAAAAATGGCACAATGACAATCGTAAGCGAGCATATGTTTGCCAACAAATTTTTGACGCAAAAAGATTTTTCCCAATGTGCGCTCAAATAAGACACATTAAAAAGAGAAATCAAATTTCGTTATGTTTCAGGTGTCAAGCACTCGGAAAGAAAATTTCTTTATGTTCCTTTAGTTCACGAGATCATAAGAGCCTGCAGTGTAGATTTAAACTTCTACGTAATTCATGAAACTTCATTTTTTTTTTTTGCTTTCGTTAGACAGGAATTGTAGAAAAAATTATGCAAAACGAAGAAAAGTTTATAATATTTTTATTAATTTAAATCGGCATCCCTACAAAAAGTAATGTTATGCATATAAAGTGCATTAAATACTCTGATAAAAATTTGGTGCTTTTTTCGAGAAAAAACGCGATTTTTCTTATGTTTAAGTGCTTTTTCAAATTCAAAACTTGGCAACACTATGTGCAACATAGCCTTAGTTCCATGAAAGGGGTTGCCACGTGTTAGAAAATCGAATTCAAAATTTCTCTGCCGCAGATGTTTGCGTTAAATATTTAACACCAAGTCATAAAATCTGTATCTATCATAAATATTAAAAAAAAAAAACTTAAGGCAGCCCGTCATATTAAGGCAGCCATGTCATTGGAGCTATATCAAGGTAACTATCCTTAGAAGAATATTTTTTCAGAGTGTATTATTTTCAAGTCAAAAAGGGAAGAAAATTGAAGACCCCCTCTCGTTGAAGGTCATTTGAAAGTTCAAGGAAAGTTTTTTTATCCAAAAAAACTACTTTTTCTTAATTCTCTATCTCAAAGCCTTAAAACGCTATTGAATTTTTTTAGCTAGCTGTAGTCGTTCTCTCGAGATATTAGAATTTGCAAAGAAAAAAGTTCAATTTCCCCACTGTGGATGTCGGAAAAAAATCGATGCATCGAAAATGTTTCACTAGATGTATAAATAGTCAATGTATCAATGCATAGATGCATCGATGTTTTTTGAAAACCGTCATTCCAGTTTTTCAATTGTACAAAAAATAAAAGTGAATTTTGTGCTACACACAACTATATGTATGGTAGTTCTCTTAATAAAATTAATTGAACTCGTTAATATTTTTTTTTATTGGTTCTCACAAGAAAACTTCTTCTCGAGTTCTTTTCTATTTGAAGTCTAATAATGAAGAGGAGTATTTAAACATATCATTTTCTTCATTTATTACAAAGAAGTGCTACAGTTTACAGTGCTGGGGGTCAAATCTCGTTCTGCGTTATCGTGAAGTGAAGTGAAGTGAAAAGACAAAAATTCACACCGAAATAAGTGCGGTGTGAAAATGTTATTTTTATCACATCACAATAACGCAGAACGAGAATTGACCCTCTGCACTACGTACATATTTTGCGAAAGATCATTGTGTGTTTATTCGGAATTTAGGATTTCTTCTCATGACCTCATGCACTATTGGAAAATCGTACAATTATACTATTTATTTGGATAAGAGCCAAGAAATGTATTTAAATAATTTTTAATATTTAATATATCCAAGGTGTACCTATGACTTATGTACATGATAGATACATTTATATGTATACATGTACGGGTGTAATTATGTAGCAAGAATAAGGAATTGCATAAAATTTATTTTTTCGGCTTTAAATACTAATCGGAATGAATAAAGCAAAAAATCCAAAACACGGACATACATACGTATGTACTATTTACAGTGGTGGACCCAGGTAGGGGAAATTGGGGAAGCTTGGGGAACAAATGGATGAATGAATGCTTTTGAAAATTTTAATTCATGGAAAACGTGTGTAAAATTTCTGTGTGTTAGGTTCGAAGTATTATGTTATTTAAGTAGGCCTATCAGTTTTTCGAATTCACTGAAGTTTCAAAATGTTGAAATTATGTACTTAATTTTCAATTATTACTTTTTTTGTTATATTTTCGAACTTGTATTATTTTACACAGTTGAACTTGCTGTGACTAGTTTGAATACTTTCGCAGGTTCAGAAAACAACGAAAATTCCAAAATTTTGGATTTTATAATATTACTAGATCGCCCTCACCCGCTTCGCTGAGTGTATGAAATTTCTACGTGCTTCATTGAGTAAAATTTATATCAAGAAAACTGAATTAAAAAACAGGAGGTTTAAAGTTTGTTTAACCATCTTCAAAATATTTTCAAACTAAAATTTTCTTTGTCAAACTTTTTAATTAACGTATCACCTGAACTGAGTTTGAGATTTTAAACAGATGAAAACCTCTTATATGTAGTATTGAAATGAAGCCCTTGAAACCCCATTTCGATTGATACCCATATTATAATAAATCATTTAAAATATTGAATAGTTTGAATTTAACCTTTCAAAAAGATGGAAACCTATGTGATACACATTGTGATACATATTAAAAACCATTTAGATTCATACCAATCTTCTTTACTAATATATATTTTGAAAGCCGTTTTTTATGTGGCCGCAAAGCTCGAAAACGGCCGAACCGATTTTTTTGAAATTTCAGACACCTGCCCCAGATGCCCCAAGGATGGTTAAGGTTAAACAAAATTTCGATGTATAAAGGGAGCGTGGCACCTCCCATACAAACCGATTTTCTCATATTGCATATCTCTGGATGCATAAAATAGTGGAAGTTGGTCCGGCAACTGAGTATATCGAACTCTTTTGTGTTATGATTGGCCCAATGGATGTGATCTGCCAGTATTATTATACGTTGAAGCTTCATTCGGAGACACAAGGGTGGAGTTGTACAGGGGTAAAACTCAAAACACCACCGTTAAATCAACCGCCAGGACCATTGCGCGCCTTTTACTGTAATACTTAATTTAAAATAATTGAATTTAATTTTTAAAAAGGTGGCAACCCCTGTGAAAGACTTAAATGCTATTCAAAACTTTCAAACTAAAGGTTTCTTAATAATATTTCTTTAGGCAACCATATTTTAATTCTTCAGATAGCTTGCGTATAATTAATTTAAATTTGACTTTTCAAACAGGTGGCAACCCTTTTCAAAATTTATTCGATTTACAGCTTTTTAAGCCTCTTGATACCAATTTTTTAATATAATTTTGAAATAAATAACTCCCTTAATTGAAGTTGAATTTGATTTTTTTTAAAGGGTGGCAGCCCTCATCCATGAGTAAGTAATGATTTTATATATCTCCATACAAAGTTCCAGTAATCTATCAAAAATATTTCCTGAGTAATGCAGTATGAAAAATTCCGTTTGTATGGGAGGTGTCACGCCCCCCTGTCTAGTCGAGATTAAATCTATCCTATATTTTAAGTTGGGCTAAATGACAGCAGTGTACAAAATTTTATGATGATCGGTTGAGTAGTTAAAGCGTGAAAGCGTAGCAAACAAACAAACTCACTTTCGGATTTATAATATTAGTAAGGATAGTAAGGATTAAATTTCTTGAGATTTCTTATTTTTAGGATAATTTTTTTTTTTGAGATTTTAGAAATTTTCTATATTTTCCAAAATTTTGAGAATTTTATTTATCCTAAAATCCATCCTAAAATGTAAAAATATGAAACATCAGAGATTGTCGAAAAATTCTTATGTTCTTTTCAAAATTTTGTATTGATATAACAAAGTTTGAGAATTTTAAATTTTTTGAAAATTCTGAAAACATCAACGTCCAAAAATTTTTTTAATCTTCAAGAGTTACGAAAATTTTTTAAATTTTCAAAAACGACGAAATATGAAAATTTTTTCAACATTCGAAAACTTTTAATTTCGTTTGATCAATTTTGTATATTCGACACTTTTACTAAGAAAAAATTTGTTAGAATTCCTACAATTCTCAAAATTTTTGAAAAATAAAAAATTTCTAGAGATCTATTATTCATCATTCTATTGAATTATTGGGATTTACTAAAATTTCTCAAATTCACAAAGTTTTTAAAGTTTATAAATTTTTGGAATTCCACTCATGTTATTGAAAAGGGGAAACTTCAAAAAATTAAAAACTAACAAAACTCTAAAAATTTTAAACTGCGGTGATTTTTAAATTTATGTACACGATATGTGTTGAAAATTCCCCATAAGTCGAATTTTGAATGCGAGTTAAGAGTTATTGAATCGTGTTAATAGTGCATATAAACACGGGATTTGTCCACACGGTTGTTTCGTGCAACTCTGTATAAAGTAAAACATGTAAATAGTTCTTGAAATTACATTTAGGCTAAGCTTTGTTATAAAATTAATAGCTAATAACCTTTTTTCATTGCTCTTTGAGTCTTTAATTATTATTTTTCCATGTTTCTTATTTTCAAGAATTGACACATGTATTAACATGATTGCATCGGGATGAAATCTGTTTGAAAGCGTGTTCGACCGACTCATTTCTTTTGTTGCATATAAACACTTGTATTTCATGCGAGCTACACTGACACGATTTAATTCGATACCGCGTTTGGTGCCATATAGACAAGGTAAATCATAATTTTTTTGAATTCCAACATTTTTGCATATTAAATTCTGCAAAAAACGCAGCTCTTTGTTTGTATTCATCCTCATAAAAACTATTAATAATGGCCATAAAATAAGCTCATGAGACGAGCATTAAAATTTCTCGTCCAATATCTGCATAACATTTACAAACATACATATTTATGTTTACATATCCGCATCCAAGTGTATATTCCAATACTAAATGAAACCACAGGCGTTTACTGATTGGATACAGATAAATGAAATCACTTGCTGTGATCTGTGGAAATTTTCAAGGCAGACAATCATTTATGCGCTCACAAGAAAATTCTGGTAAAAATATTTATTTAAGGTACTTCTAAATATTTTTACAAGCAACGCGTTCGAATTCAGTTTATAAACGCCAAAAATGTTCAACACGTTAGTACTTTATGCCGATTTCGTTTCTACCGAAAATGCCCTCTACGCACAAACACTAAGAAGGGGACGATGAGAAGACAACAGTTTTTTTTTTAATTTTTTTTGAAAAAAATTACCTCAGATGACTAAACAGTTTAAGCTTAAAAAAATTGAATAAAAATATTTAAAAAAAATTTCTACGGAATCATAATAATGACATTTTTGATGCTGTTTTTGAACTTTTTTCAAAGACTGGTTTAAGAAAAACTTGAATATTTCAGCCAAAACTTTACCAGTTTAGACTTATGAGGTATCAATGGTAAGGTGTTTTCTCACCCTTTTAATTTCTTTGCGAATGAGCTCATTCAAGGTATGAAAGAGGAAGGTAAGATAAACGAGTGTCATTCCATGTTGAATTAAGATGTGTTGGTATTTCATACAGAAAAAATTGGAACGTGAATGAGTCCTTTTGCAAAGAAATAAAAATGGTGAGAAAAAGATCCTTTCCACTGATACTTCATAAGTCCATATCGATAAAGCAGTTATTCAAGTTTTTCTTACACAATTCTTTGGAAAAAGTTAAAAAAAGCATCAATAATCTCATGATAATGATTCCGTGAAAATTTTTAATATTTTTATGTAGATTTTTTAAGCTTGAACTGTTTTGTCATCTGAGAGGATTTTTTCCAAAAAATCCTTTAAGAAACTATTTTTATTCATAAAAAGCTCAATTTTTAGAGGTATTTTCAAACCGGTCCAGTTCACGTAAATCTTAATATTTTTCCGAAATATTTTGGTGGAAGTCTTAGAATATACATACTAGGTTTTGTAATCCCGCCGGAAAAACTGCAAAATTTTTTGGTGATGCAGTCTAATGTACATATGTATATGGAGGTATGCACATATGTTAATACTATTTGCCTGCTTATGGCAAATTTAACGTATGTATATACATACATAAATCCCCGTCGGCAAAATGAGTTTACATACGTGGCTGTTCGAATAACACCTTCTCTTTGGAAGTTGTATTAGAAGATCCATAAATAGCGCTGAAAAAAAATTGTATGTATTAAATCCATTCCATACAAAAGAAAAAGTTCACAAATGACTGGGTTACAAGACGCAACTACCCCTGTTATGGCGATCATTCAGCAGAATGGCATTTTTGAAAATAAAAAAATAAAAATAAAATAATCCAAATATTGTTTCCCTAAGTATAAAACGAAACTCTGTACTATTTAATAAACCAATAACCATTGTTGAAAACAAGATACTAAAGTTCAAAGTCCGTTGACGAATTTCTGAATTATAGAACTTTGAAAAAAAAGGTGACGAATCTGCTCCATTTTACCCTAAATATCGTCGTTTAAAGTACAAAACTTAGTATCGGGGTTCTGCAAAACCTCGTAACTGACATTTGTGCCAAAAAAGATATTTGCTCACCGGAAGAACCTGGTATCAAGCCCTTATCAATTTACACTAAAATATCGATACTTAGATAAAAGAAGAGGAGTTATTTAGGGATAAAAGAGAGAACCGTTTTGAAATAATAGCACTGAAAGCTGAGACTTCTAGAAATCTTTCGAAATCCAGTAGGATATTCCATAAATTTTCATGATTTTCTTAGATTTCAACGAAATCCTATCGAAATCCTGACTTTTGTAAAACAAACAAACCTTTACATACTAAAAAGTTCATCCCTGCAGACTGGCTTCACTTGAAATGTCAAAATTCTCTGCATCAAAAAAGCACATAAACACAAAAACATCATCAGCAAATGTCAACGTAATCCAAAGAAAGCGCGGTGGGTACACTTTAACCGGATTTTAAGATTTCGAGGTAGACATGGGTGATAGCGCAATTTTTATGGCGCTAGCTCAATAACGCCGGCGCCACCTGTGGTGTCAGCGCACTAACTCAGCGCAATAGCGCAGTGTACTGATTTGAACACGGCGCCATCTGAGTGTCACCACCAGTGTTGCCAGAGAAAAATTTCGTTTGGAGCTAAAACGGTCGAAAATGAGCTAAAAAGAGCTAAATAATACTAATAGTAGCTAAAATAAAGAGCTACATACTTTTGTTAAGGTTGAGCATTTAATGACGTAAGGTTGTTTTTGCATTTTCGGCAATTTTAATAAAAACAACGAAGTTTATAAGTTTAAGTGCTGAAAAAATCTTTTAAAACCAAAATAAGGTGCATATATTTCGAATTCTTTGCTATGACACTTATAATAGTGAACTAAAAATACTTTACAAACTGTTAGAGTCTGTAATTTCAGATATTTGAATTGAATAATTTTTTCGCAAAATGTTTCTGGAAAGTTTTACCTCCAGCTCTCCTTAAAGGTAAAATTAGTAAGGTAAAACAAAATTCGCGCTATCAGAAAAAGGATTTTCTTTTAATTATTTTTGAATTCTTTAACCTAGATCCAAGAGTTTATTGTGGATACACAGCATCTCGAAACTTTCCATTTTATCAAAGCTTAAGTTTTGGCTTATATACACTAAATACAACTAAAACTGGAGCTAAAAAAGGGCTACATAAATTTGAAAAGAGCTAAAAAAGAGCTAAGAGCTAAAACCCGATTTTCCGAGCTAAATAGAAAAATAAAGAGCTAAATCTAGCTCCAAAAGCACCAAAATGGCAACACTGGTCACCACAGTACCCATCGTCATACATTGACATACACAACACAGTGGTGTCATGTCTATTATTTCTTTAATTTTCGCTGAGCAACGCTTGTACCGCCAACCGAATTTAGCTGCTAGGAATGCAGTAAATGCCACGATATTCTTATCTTTCTTGAGTAAAGCTTTAAATTTGCCAAGATATATAAGTTTCTGGCGTTCTCACCACCCAAAAGCAAAAAACAAAGAATTAAGGCGAATTAGGTGTTTGTCTCATGATTCAATAGTACAAGGTTAGATAATTACTGACAGCTGCGGTTTGACACTCCCTTTCAAAAGGTTGAATTTACGAAGGACGGAGAAAGGGGAAGAATGAAATCTCGGAGTGCGAAAATGGTAGTAGAAAAGTACGCAAAGTAGGCTATTAGTAGTGAAATTCCTTTTGTAAATTCTAATGTATTTGCAGGAAATCTGGCATTTGAAACGAAATTTTGAACGTAATATTGATATATCTACGTGAATGACGTAATTTATGTGCTATTTAGCTGTATAAAAACTGCAAAATGACTCAAAATTAAAATAAGACTACTATGAGATTGATGTAAACATCCAATTTAAAAACAGTTTATGTTTTCGTCAGTTAAATATGCTTAAATATGCAAATAAACATATTGCACAAAAGCTTATACTTCTATTTCACACCAAAGCTACACTGTTTCCATGTAAATTTGCAAAGAAGCAACACGGTGCCACTGCTAAGGGAGCGGTGCCAGAGAGACAACTGTCAGTTCATCGAACCTTGTATTATTGAATCATGTGTTTGTCTCATATCTTGGTGTTGGCGCGGCAACTCCGGCCACGGAGTTAACGCAAATGCGCCGCGCAGCGCAGTGTTACCCATGCCTATTTCGAGCTCGAAATCTCAGATTTAAGTGCAGTGGGAATGTGATATAAGACAAGTTTTACTATCTCCTGTAAAATTTGGGCAACCTCACATACGATACGCGGTTTTCTACTTTAAACGATGTATATATTAAATAAAATTGTTTCCCGTAAATTACGTATGTACAATTACAAGATTTCCTCTTGCGTCCCTGCTAAATACCAGCTAGTTTATATCCACATACATACATATCTGTGGTCATATGGAAGAGTAGCTTAAGTCGACTTAAGCGAGAAATGAGATACCGTATTGACATCGTTCTATACACTAAGGCGCATAAATGTGTGAAGTCCGTTTTGAAAAATTATATATTGCAGTGAAGTTATTAGAGTTTACTTTTTAGCTTAAGTATATTAAAAAAATATTGCATTAGTTAAAATAACTTATATGCACATATCTATATTTATATATTCTGATCTTGTAATCATCATTTAACTAAATAACTTAAATTGATATGAATTTTTTGTCATGCCCACCTTTAAAAGAAATATTTTGTTTTTCGAACATCTTTTGTTAAAATTAGTTTTTTTAATAAAATTAAATTCTTTCATACAATTACCTTACGTGCATATAAGCTGTTATAGTGAAATGTAATCAGATTGAAAAAAAATTAAAATATTGCTAATGAGCTTATTTCTGTATAAGCGATTCTACTGAAATGAAGCTGCAAATTAACGCTACCGTATCTCGCTTTAAGTTTTTTTTTTTTAGTGAATTTTTGCAGGTGTTTTCCACATAAGTATTAGTTGCTGATAATGAACTACTTATTTATAACTCATGCATTTTGTACTAAACACCACAACTGTATTATACACTTTTAAAAATGTAATCACAGTTTCTGAGAACAATTGTCAAATTTAATTTTTTTTACTCGCATTAAAAACTCTGTTGGAACAGTTTTTGCGCATTAATTCATAAAATGTGCGAAATGGAATATTCGGAAGATTTTAATGTTTTCGGCGACGATGATTCTGTTCTGGATCTTGATTATAAATGTAGTGACATTGAAGAGAGTAGTACAGATTCAGAAGAAGGAAATTGTAATGTAAGTACACATGTAACAATTAATTTTTGCAGAAAATAAATCCAACAATGCTATTAAATTTTAGGAAAGTAATTCGCGAACAGAAGCAAACAGAAGAAGTAATCGTGCTATATCCAAATCTGTGCAGCAGAGACTACGTAATGAAGGCAAAACGTACACTTCCAAAGGCGGTAAAATTGTTCCTTCTCGCTCCCTTAGTGATTTGCAATCCTGCAGAAATAAATGCAAAGATAAATTATTACCGGTAGAGCGACAAGAAATACATAAACAGTATTGGCAGATGGGGTCGTACCAATTGCGGCAGGCTTTTGTGGCTGGATTAATTGATATTAATTTAACCAAAACTGTGCGCAGAGACAAAAGTGTTACTAATCCAAGGAACAGGCCTAATTCATACAAATATCATTTAATATCACATGGGGAACGAGTTTTAGTGTGTCAACGCTGTTTTAAAACGGTTTTATCGGAAACCGATCAATTCATAAAAACTGTAATAAGAAAAAAAATAGAAGGCCGTAGCTGTTTTGATAAGTGGGATCTTCGTGGAAAAACCCCAAACAAAAAAAAAATATCTCCAGAGAAAGAAACAGAAGTGGTTAATTTTATAAATAGGTTCCCTTTATATGAATCTCACTATACTCGTCGTGACACTTCCCGAAAATACCTACCCAGTGATCTTTCAATTTCTGCGCTTTACAGGCTTTATTGCGAAGACAATGATCATACCGTCTCACTATCGAAATTTACTAATATTTTTCAAACACTAAACATAAAATTCAAAAAACCAAAATTAGACACTTGCCATAAATGTGATGTGTTTAGCGCCAAAATAGCCACTTCTCAAGCAGATATGCTTGACATTCTTAAACGTGAGCAAACAGATCATCATCAACAAGCGGAAGATGCTTATGAATTGAAAAAAAGTGATAAGAAAAAAGCTATTGATCATGTAAATTTAAAAGTATTCTGTTTCGATTTGCAGCAATGTCTTCCCACTCCACTTTTGCGATCGTCGCTTTCATTTTATAAAAGGCCATTATGGACATTCAATTTAACTGTCCATGACTGTGCTACAGATCAACCGTTTTGCTATATGTGGCACGAGGCGTTAGCAAAACGCGGAGGTAACGAAATCGCGTCATGTTTGTTTGAAGTATTAAAAGGCCTTCAACCCTCTATAAGTCAGGTTATTTTTTATAGTGACTGCTGCCCGGGCCAAAATAAAAATTCTTTTGTTGCCACGATGTTTGCCATATATATTCACTGCTCCGAAACAACATTAAACGTAATTGATCATAAGTTTTTGGTCCCTGGCCACACGCATATGGAATGCGACAGTGATCATGCGCTCATAGAAAGGAAAAAGAAGCACATCAATTAAAATCCACCATCCAAGAGACTGGTATCAATTTATTAGAACTGTTGGAGTAAAAAAAAAATTTATTGTGAATGAGATGAGTAGAAACCAGTTCATTGATTTTGCGAGTGCTGCTAAAGATTGCTTCTTATGGAGAAAAGTGGATGAAGATGGGCAGAAATATAGCTGGGCTGACATAAAGTGGTTGCGCTTTACCAAAGATTTTGGAACAGTTCATTTTAAAACTTCCCTAAATGAAAATGCGCCATTCAGAAAAATTAACTTAAGAAAAAGGGGAATCAATTCTATAAAAATTAATAATTTAAATAAGTGTTATATATCACCTATAAGCATCAATTCTAAGAAGAAACAGGACTTGATTGACATGTTACCACTGATTGACGAAAATTACAAAGATTTTTACTTAAATTTAAGAACTCAAGAAATGTTGGACTTTCACCCAGACTTAACTGAATATGATGAAGTGTTTGAATAATTATATACATACCTTAAAAACATTTATGATCTATAAAGCTTATGTTTCGCATCATTTTATATGAGCTTAAATGAAATTACTTGAATATTGACATATATTTGTATTTAAATAGCATTCATTTAATTAATTAAATACATTCATGAATTAAAGTATTTTTTCCTTATCTGTTTTGATATTTGTAAATGCGTTTCAATAAAACAACTTATGTTAATTTAACACTGTTCAATTCACGGTATTTATTTCAATATAATCGCTTAAGTTACTTAAGATTCACTAAATTGCAAAGTTCAGTTTAAAAAAAGCGCTTAAGTAAAAAAAGCTTCATAGGGAATAGGTTTTACAGATTTTTTTTATAAACTATTATCCAGGCTTTCAACTGACATTAATAATAATGCTTTCACGTACAATTTTTTTACTGGAACAAGCTAGCTTAAAAATTAGATAAAATTACGAATATCTCCACACTGTGATATTCGACATAAGCTACTTTTCCATATGAACACAGATATGTACAATAGGTATGCATGTATTGCGAGTGGTTATGTAAATTTAATTTTTGTTCCATGGTAGCTTGCTCACCCGTTGGGTACAAAAGATTGTTTTATATGTTAAGTTTATGTTTTGCTCTAAATTGCAAAGCGCGCGTTCAGACAATTAACACCTACATACATCACTACCTGTTCGAACAATACGCGCGCGGCATTAGTCGAATGCTCTCGATTCAACCCAGATGCCTACTACTACGTATGACGTACGTGCACTTTGATGTTCATTTTGTGCGACTTCCTGTTGCGCCATGTTGGCTTTGAAAATTATATGTAGGAAATACAAAATGAAAATGGTATTTCAAAAATTTCGCAGTTTTCGATAACATTAGCCATATCAAAAAGATTCCCCATAAGTGAGGCCATACTATGTTGTAGTCGATTTGCATGGATTTGTTTTTTTGTTTTTCTTTTAACGCAAAAACCAGCGCAAAACGTCCATTTTTGAGGCCCTAAATTCACGGGCACCAAGAATACTACACACTGGAATGGCGTTGCAAATGTCTGTGGATAAACAAATAAACTATTATTCGTGAACTACTCGAATATGTTGGAAGTCATCTAGAGCGGTACAGAAATATAAGTTTACAAAAATGTATGTGCATTGGAATCTACACCTGCATGAAGAACAGGCATATGTATATGTATATATGTACATTAGGGTAGTAAAAAATGTTTATAATGTTAAGCTCTCACTCCTAAGATTCCCATATTTTTTCTTAAGTGACCATGAAGTTTTCCATGTATTTTATACGGGGAAAAACTTTTTCGTAGAAATACCAATATATTTCGATCGGAAAATTTTGTCTCTCTTCAGGATACTTTCAATAACGGTACCCAACTGTTTTTTTTTCATTTTTTAATGCTAGAGATTTTTTATGGCTCCCTCCATTGCATTTTTTAGGGCTTTTAGGGGACCTGTTAACAACAGTCAGCATTATAAAATGGTTAAATAAACAATTGGGTATTATTATTCGAAGCCTCCCAAAGAGAAGCAGAGTTTTCCGATCGAAAAATATTGACTGTCGAGAATTTATACCATTTTCACGAAAAAGTGTTTTTTCCCTAAATAAAACACATGAAAAATTGCATAGGCTTTGAGGCAGTTCTAAATTCATTTTGTATTTTTGGACCACGCTAATGTACATACATACACATGCATGCACACTCGTACGGACACACCCACGCACATTCCCAGCTATTCGACAGGTTGTTTAGTTATTGGCACGTTTTTCGATTTTTTCACAGAACATATTTCTAGAATTTGTAAATTATTTCTTTACATACAAATGTTAATTTTAAATTAAATAGAACATCAGCTAATATCTGGCGGAAATACTTTTGTAACAAAATTTTGATCTTGGCATTTGTTGGTACTATGTTGTGACTCCGGGAGCAATCGCAAAGGAACATGCGACTAATACCACTTTTGATATCTTTATGTGGAATGAACTGTTCGCTTTGGTTCGAGCATGTCCTATGAAGAGACTAATTGTTCAACTTTATACCCGAACGGGTATAAAATGCGACTAGTCACTTTTAAAAAATAAAAATTTGCGCCAGCTGCGATTCGAACCGGGGTTCTCAGTTTTGTTAAGCGAATACTATCTCTATGTGCCATCGCCGCGCATGAAATTTCATTTACTAAGTGCGTACATATCATTAAATCGTTAATAGTACCCGTTAGAGATGAGTCGGGGACTAATTGATCTCCAGTTATACCCGTAAGGGATGAGTCGAGACTAATTGATCCCCAATAGTACCCGGATGAGACTAGTTGCGACTAAATAATGCCCACTTGTACCCGATTGAGAGTAATCTCGGAATACTCTCTTTAGAGATTAGTCCCACAATTTTTTGCAGGGTATGTACATATGTATGTATGTAATAAGTTCGTTTAGTTTTTGTCCACTGTTTTTGGGTTAGTGGGCAGAAAGGGAGGGGGCCTGGTTCTTCATACTCAAAGAGTACAGTTCAACCTTTGTAAAAAGTCACACCTGACCCCTCGAAATCTTCCACAGACCCCTGGGGAACGTTTGTAAAATGGTCTAAAATTAGCATTTTGTCATCGGAAATGTAAACTCGGAAATCGAAATCATTCGCTTTCTCGCGCGCGGTGGGCTTTTATTAGATTTTAACGACACTCATATATTTGTAAATATGAACAATAAAATAAAAGACTGCCTAATGTTCCTTACGAAGCAAAACTATCGTTGGTTTTATTTGTGCACTATTTATACATGTAAGTAAAATATAATTTTATTTTCACGCGTTTAGTCAATGTAAACAAATTTTAAATATGGCAACCTCTATGAATTGACAGTTTACACTTTTTCTCTCCTCCATCTCCAATTATTCTCTCCTTCATCTCCACTATTCGTGGCTAACGTGACATCATCACCCGTAGGAACGCGCATTCTTGTATTCTATCATTATTGCAGAAGCACTTCTTATCATAAAGTTGATACCATTTAATCCAGGTCGTACGTTAAACATACATTCTCTAAATATCTCGACTGTAACGCCATTTTTCGGCTCAATTTTTTGCAAAAGTATATTTTATGATGCCATAGCATCCGAAGTCGTGCGAGGTAAACAAATAAAAATATAAAACCGTTACAGCCGCACTCATAGTCGTTTAATGATTACTTAAGGTATCCCTCAGTAAAGATTTGGAAAAATTTCCTCTCAGAGTCAGTTAATGATTGATTAACAGCATTTAATGAACATTAAAGTTAAGTAAACAGAAACCTTTACTTAATTTTTTAACGAATGATTTTGAAATTTTTTGCTTGTTTTCAATAAATTTCAATTTCGATAACGTTGCTGTAACAGTGGCAATGACCCAGTGAGCAGAGCACTTTCGTGCCATTCAAGAGATCCGAGCTCAATCCTCGGCAACGAATTTTTTTAAATACAATTTTTTTTTAAGTTTTACTGCTTAAAAAATCATTTTTTTTTTCTTTTAGTTTCAGTTTCTCAAATTTTTAGTTTTTCCTGTTATAAATTTTTTTTTTTTTTTCGTTTAGTTTTCAAAAACTTATTGCTAAACGATAAATATAATAACACTATTAGCATTGTATAGGCTTACAAGTATGGAAAGCGCCATTTTGTTTGTTTACATTTGAAAACAGCTGAGATCACCTGATTTTCAATTCTCTCATTCTCCGCACAGAGTTACATTCAAGTTTCAGAAAAAACTTTAAAATGTAAATTGAGAAATATTTTAGAAAAATGTGTTTTTATTCATTTGAATTCAATAAAAAAGAAATTAAAAATGCATGCCAAGTCTTGCATTTCCAATAATAACGATAAATGTGTATGTTCCAGGCAATAATTTAAAATATTTGTGAAACTTATCGTTTTGCGCTAAAATACAACAATGTGTGTAAAATTCGTTGTCATTGCTTCTGTTTTGAATATCATATTCGTGCCTGCCGGTGGAAAAAATAGGTAAATTTGCATTTATTTTCAAGAAAACATATCAGTTAAAATATATTTCTTTCCAGAGCGCCATACGGGCAAGTAAGATGATAAATTTGTATGATGAATATCGCGGAAAAACTTTTGCATCAAAATTTCTATTCTAATTTGCATTTGAATTATGATATCAACAGGAATGCTTTGGGATGTATTTTTTGAAGACAATTTTCTTGAAAATCTTGAGATTGTTGATTTATTTTAGAATTAAAAAAGGTAGTTTATATTAAAAAATATGTTTACACTAGCAGTATGTAAATTACTTTTATTACGAATTGAAACGATTTTAATGAATATTCATGGTTACCATTAATAGTAGTATGAGAGTTAGATCTAAATGCATATTTGACAAGAAAGATAGAATACATGATTGCGCCATCCTGGCGGCGATGACATATCTGTACAAAAAGTAATAAAAGTCGAATTGGATGTTGAAAGAAAATGTGAGAACAGCAAATTTTCTTAATAATAAATTTTTCGATAAGGAACGTGTTTTGATTGTGTTAATTTGTAATAGCCTTATTCATAAACAATAAAGTAGCTTAAAAAAGGCTTATAAATTGAAAACTGTTTGTAAACGGCAATTTAAAAAGCTGTTTAAAATTTTTGTTTTTTATTAATAAGGCAATAAAAATATATGTTTTACAATAACTTTTAACAAAGGAAATACGAAATAAGGTGATTTTTGCGGAAGTGGGTATTAGTGAATTTCAGTGCATTTAAAGTTTCTGAGGTTTCGCTTACTTTTAGATCAGAATTGTCAAAATTGAGAAATTCAAAGTAGCAATACAATAATCATCGAAAAGAAGATTGCGCCCTGCTGTGATGATGAGTAAATTTACCACAATGAGGAAGAATATAACAATTAAGTGAAAAAATTTTATTTTTACAAATTTAGTGAGCAGTAACGCGTTTCAAGAACGATATTTCAGACAAATCGTTAATGAACAACTATTTTTCCTTCCCGTCTGCTTTGGTTTTGGCAAAAAGTAATTTCAACCATTAAATAATATTATTTGCAAGAACCATTCACTAAAATTGTAACTAACTTTTTATTATTTATTAATTCCTTTTTGATATTCAGCAATAACAAGATGGAAAAAAAATTATAAACCAAAATTAGTAATATTTTTATGAATGTAGTTATAAAAGTTCACAGAGGAAACGCCGGAAAGCAATGTATTGGCAACAACATAAAATGTATGGCATTTTAGATGTCAACAGAATAATAACTACGATAAAAAAGCATGAGAGAAGTGTGCGAAAAACGGTTAACAAATTTCTTATAAAGTATTTTGATTTTTGCTGGGTGTAAATGAAAACTCAATGAGTATTAAGGAAAAGAAAAATTTAAAATAATAAACAGAAAAAAGATGGGTGCACCAAAACTTGAGTTAAATGTTTTTTCCCAAATTCTTAAAAAGTAAACAAATCGATTTTTTTAATGTTACTTTACATCTATTTTCTTTTTTATGAATAAGGCCATAAGCATGTACCCTTTTTATAAATACATCTTATAGCGATATGCTATATATTTATTTATACACTTTTTGGCTGGCGAAATATGTAATTTTTCAACTTAATAAAAAAGCGTATTCAACCACATTACTTTTTTTTAATATTGAATGGCGCAACACAACAACTCTTTTTGTTGCACGAAACCCTCGAACACGTGCCTGTCATCTATTTCTTCTGTTTCGACATTTCGGTATTTTGCATTTCTTTCATTTTGACGTCATTCGCATTGTCAGATTTTTGAAATTCGTTTTGGTTCGACATTCTGCTATTTCATAATTCTTTCATTGTCATGTCATCCATCTTCCATTTCTTACCTTCCATTGCCGTTCGCATCGTCGAAGGTGCCTGTCAAACACTGCCGCCATCATGCTTTTCAGTTTGGCAGGCACGTCCGCTGTTTGGCAGGCACGTCCGCTGTTAGAAAGAGAATAGACAAAAAGGGGCATAGGATTCCATACTTGTAAGTATATACGATGCTATTAGCACATCTTTCAATTACTCATTCGAAATACAGAAATTAGCTTTCAAGATAGTTGCCAAAATATAAAGACTTCTGTCTCTCGAAAGACTGAGGTGAGTTGAAAGACAGATGCCAGAATTGGCCTGTTATTGGTATTGTTTGTCTTTTAGTAAACAGTTTCTAAAAATTTTATTAAATTAAAAAAAAATCTTTCCCTTTTAAAGCAATAAAATCTATAAATCGAAAGAAAATTAGATCAAAAAATAAAAAAATTTAATAAAGACAGTTCATAAAAATTGAACAAGAAAAAAATAAATAAATAAAAAAAGGAAAAAGAAAATTTTCTTGTCCTAGCACTCGAACTCGGATTTCTCGAATCGCACGCCAGTGGTCTGCTCACTCAGCCATTTCGTCTGTTGATCCAGTGCGAGCAAAATGATATAAATACTTATTTTTATATTTTATTTTAAACAGAACGAAAAAAGTGAGTGATGCCGCAAAATTAAAGGGCCGCAACTGGGGTCATACTTAAATTTTTTATTTCATAATTTTTAACTCTGAGAGTAAACTTTAATTAACAGATTAAACGATCATTAGTTAAGTGCCCGTTAGAGCTAATTTAAGGAACGTTTCTGAGTGCGGCTGTAAGAAAGATTTTCAGTTTACCATAAATGAAAGGAGTCATAAACTATTCTTCCTATTTAAGTTCAGGCCTCCTTGTGAACAATACTTTTAATTTTTGTTGCGGTATAGAAGCATAAATACTATTCGGACTCAGAGAATACTGAAGACTTTTAAATTAAAATGGAAGGTCAGTGGGAATATTTGGGACTCCTCACAGAAATACATCTTCTCCTTTGCCACATCCAGTAATAATTCTTGCTGAAATTATATTGGTAATCATTTTCTTTACTACCAATTGTGTTTCATTAGTGGTATTCACTAAATTTAGCAAGTTGAAAACTGTCGTTGCCTGAGCTGATCTGCTCTTTTTCCAGATTGCCAGGCCACTTGCTCACTTTGGTGAATACCACTATTAAGGCGGATTCACCGTTCGTGTCCGGACCAGGGTTGCCGTCTTGGGCTTTTCCTACCAAAATTGGTAGGTTTTTTTTTTATTGGTAGGATGCTTAAATTCTTGGTAGGTCCCTTTGCTCATAAAACAGATAACATCTCTGGCTTGTTGTAATGTTTCTCATTTTACAGCACTGTGAGTAGGCTTGCCAAATTTTGGCAATAACAATTTTACTCTCATTAATTTAAAAACCTCATTGCTTACTGGTATAGGCAGAATTCTACCAATAATCTTCAGCAATTCTCCGATCTCTGTATTCGTATAAAAAGTCTTATCCACTGCGTATCTTAATATCCAGTGATTGAATTGATGGATTCAAAGGCAGGTTTATAAATGAGAAATTTTTCTTTGAAATGCATTTGCGAATCGATAATAGTTTCAACAATGATAAGGTTGTTAAAATATTTTAAATGGCAATAGAAGAGCAATTCAAAAAAGGAAACCGCTTATTGTTAGTCATATTTCCAGAAAATCGGAGAATCTCAAAGCTTTTAACCGCAACTCGAAGAAATTAATGTCAAACCCGCAGTGCGCAGATTTTGTCCCAAGCCCGGAGGCTCCTAGACCCGGACATTTGGCAAGCATAACCGTGAGGTTTATTTTTACCTTACTAATGTATGTATCGTTACCTAAAGGTGAAAAAGTTCCAAGTCTATTTTTTGAATTTGTTCAGGAGAGACGAAAAATCGACTTAGTTTCGCATTATCTGTCATTCGGCATCACAAACTAAATAAAAAAAAATAAGTGAACTTGTCTCCTTTTTACCTTTAGGTAGCAATATGGATGTATGTGTACATACTTCATAATACATGCATACATGTAACGGGTGATTTTTTTGAGGTTAGGATTTTCATGCATTAGTATTTGACAGATCACGTGGGATTTCAGACATGGTGTCAAAGAGAAAGATGCTCAGTATGCTTTGACATTTCATCATGAATAGACTTACTAACGAGCAACGCTTGCAAATCATTGAATTTTATTACCAAAATCAGTGTTCGGTTCGCTTTACGTCCGATTTATGGTCTACATAATCGACCAAGTGAGCAAACAATTAATGCGATTGTGACCAAGTTTCGCACTCAGTTTACTTTATTGGACATTAAACCAACCACACGAATGCGTACAGTGCGTACAGAAGAGAATATTGCGTCTGTTTCTGAGAGTGTTGCTGAAGACCGTGAAATGTCGATTCGTCGCCGTTCGCAGCAATTGGGTTTGCGAAACACATTTCGAACCGAACACTGATTTTGGTAATAAAATTCAATGATTTGCAAGCGTTGCTCGTTAGTAAGTCTATTCATGATGAAATGTCAAAGCATACTGAGCATCTTTCTCTTTGACACCATGTCTGAAATCCCACGTGATCTGTCAAATACTAATGCATGAAAATCCTAACCTCAAAAAAATCACCCGTTAGTATGCAAATGAGCGCAACGATTTTTCACGTCATTTACTCCGAAGGCTTTATTAAAACTGCGAATTTTTTGCCACTTTTTCGGGTTTTCGCAATTTACACGAAATTTTGAGGGTTTAGAAGTCAAACGGACCTCAGATTCGAATTCAGTGGGTCGAAATATATGTCGGTAGGTGTGTCTGGTTAAAAACACACACCACTTTTTTGTGTGTGCTATATTGTATATAATTACGGTGACCATCCTTTCTGTTTTTTGCAGGACCGTACTGTTATTCAAAGGTCGGTCCTGCGTAGTTTTTCAAAACAGAAAAACCTGAAAATGTACTGATTTTTTCCAAGTGTCCTGCTTTTGTCCCGCATTTTATTCGATATTTTATAATTTATGGACATGGATGGATTTTTCCAAAAAAGTGTTTTTTGGTACTTTTCGGAGCTTTTCTTCAATATCTCATGAAAAAATCTCCCAATCAACGTGAGCGACTTACAATTCGACAGGTATTGACGTGCATCTTACCAAAATATATAAGTTGTGCCGATTTCAATGAAAATTATTAGTGCTACAGGCGCCCATTTTGCATTTTGACGTCAAAGGATTTTAAATGAACTATATAGTTTTATTTGATTATTATTTTTTTATTTTTTCAAATTCGATAAAAAAGATATATCATTACAATAAATTTTGAGCCTAAGATAATGCAAATCGGGCTAAATGTAGATGAAGCGCAAATTACATATTATTGTAAAGGGCACACAAATATCTTTGTAACTGTAGATCGTTTCGTCGATTCATGACGTCGATTTTTGACAAATAACTGCGAAAAGAACCAAAAAAAATGTTTTTGGAAAAAAAATTTCGAAAACGCTTCTTTGAAAAAAATGGGTATTGTTTTCGTGTTAAACGACTCAAAGATTGCTAATAAAATAATCTTTTAAAGATGTTCACTTTTCGTATAAGCATTGTAATTATTTATAATAATACTTTTATAAATATTCATTTAAAAAAGATTAATACCGATGAAGAAAACGTGATTGATATTTAAAGTTAAAATGGATTAAGAATTCAGAATTATAAATATACATATACTGTTTAGTTATTTGTATACTATGTAGGTATATTTTTGAAAAATTGTCCTGCATTTTCAATCCATACTTATGGTCACCGTATATAAAATAGCTATTATTCTGATCTTTTTGTTTACTGGATATCTTATTTTAAGTATAAGAACCAGAAAAAATAAATGTATTTAATGCTGTCAAACGCCGTTTGCTTGATTAAAAGAAATGGGAGGAAACAATCCGTTTTGGTAGGCTTTTGAACCTGGTCTTGTTAGTAATTTTACGCGCTCCTTTTCCACTTTGTCTAACTGAGAACGCGACAAAAATGTGCTGAACACTCTTTGTTTGAATCAAATTGATTTTGATTTTCTGTCCGAACGAATTGATGATTCGGGTTGCCGCGTTCTGCTTTATATGCGTTTGTGGCAAATTGCAGGTGTTATTTGCCTTCAAAATCGTATGTAGGCAACAATATCATCAGCTGTTTGCTTCAGAACAAAATAAAATGTGCCGAACTAAAGAGTGAACCGTACTTCAGCCGCTCTCCGGAAATAATATTTTGAGAGCAAATAAAAAGTTGTCCGGACACGAACGTTGAACCCCCTTTATTGAGATCAGTGGATGAAGGTACCGATAGAAGAATGAAATAGTATATCCCAGTGAGAAAAGTAGTAATGCATTACATGCGTGATAAATAATGTAATGTATTTCTTATGAGTTTTAGATTCTATTACTGTTTAATATGTAGTCAGTAGAGCCCCGATTTCTATGCATTTACATATTTTTTTGGTAAGTCATAGAAACTTAAAGATTAACAATTGTTGCGAATCAAGAGTTCTGTGTTAAGATGACATCGATTTGTTAGTGCATACTCCTAAATATTTTGCCTTAAATGCAAGTTATCTTACCTGTAATACCAATACCGATCAATGGCGCACCCTTTACTCACGTTGCCAGGCATGTGACCATATTGTTGCACTTAATAACTTTGCTGACGCGGCACACGCGCAACCACCGATCAGGTCAAGTATCGGAATTATTGAAATCATGGGAATTGCAATATACGCAATTCCTGTCTGCACGCGCAAGCCCCAACTTGCGAAATGTGGGAACTGCAACCTTAGCATAAGTAGTTAGGAGTAAGAGGTTAGCCAGTAAGTCAATTCATATGTTTTAGGCAGTTAATTTTGGGACGTGCAAGTGACACGTAATAAATTGTGATAAGTTCAACTCGCGTTGTCCGTCTTTTAATTACAGTTTGAATAGTATCGGCGAACAGTGGGTTCGCCGCACCTTTAATTTTTTATATCTCTCGCGACACGAGAGATTAACTGGCGCCCGAGCGGTTCGGTGCAGGGTCCGCCAAAGTCAATAAAAAAACAAAACGCTGTGAAAAAGGAAAAAAAACGTTCCGCCTTAATCCGAAAAAAAATTGTGGAAAAAACTACAAGAAAGAATATAAGTAAAAACTGTGAAAAAATTGTGAGAATACACTTAGTATCTCCATGCGAAAGTAACTGAAATAGAACAAAAACTGTGAAAAAAAAGGTTCCCCATAAAATCCGGAAAAATTAAGGAATATAAATAAAAACTGTGAGAACGCAAAAGTTCTATGCGAAATTAAATAATTTAAATCTGTGAAGAGAAGCGTACACTATAGAAAAAGCAAATACTCCAATGAAATATTGGACTTTGTAAGTATACAAACTGTTAAAAGATAACCTTTAATCTCGTTACAGCATGAACGCGGACGAATTTAAGAAATCCATGACGGAAATGAATGGCGCAGTGAACGCCATTCTGTCACAACTGAGAAGGTTGGAAGAACGGCTCAAAAGTGTAGAGTCGAAGACCAACGATGAGTCCTTACAAGGACTCAGTGAGAATCTAGAAAGGCTAGAGAGGTTTCATTATTCAATTGGATGACATATGTGCCGTTTATTACCTCTGAACCATTATTGCTCCTGATTTTGCCTTGGTAGTTGGAGATGAAAATGGTGTTCTCGTTTATCAATTCTATATGTGTGTCATTTCGCCTCTTGAATTGGCAACTAGCTTCTCCTCCTTTTAGCAATCGTGGTAAGTAGTCGCTCTCCTCCAATTTGATCAAGGATTCTGCTTTACATACTGTGGTTGAGCTGATCATTAAACAATCCTTCGTCAATCCGTATGTTTCTTTCTGATTGACGAGCATCCTGTCGAATTGTAGGTCAAGCTGTTTGCCTTCGTAGATTCCGGCGCGAGTAATGAGGAGATTATATTTGCTAGCCGTAACTTTGGGCATTGAGAGGACGTAGATGAGTAGTGTCCCGTTTGTAAGTACAGATGGTTCGCCATATTCGATTGCTTCGATGACATTTTGATATGGAAGAGTTTCTATTTCTGATAAGATCTGGTTGACTTCGCCTGTGTCGAGTAAATTGGTATTGACAATTCCGTGTTTTGCAAGTTGGCATGCCCGCACTATCTCATTAATCTCGTCTCGAACTAGCAGGATGTTGTGAAGTGCGCTTTGTTCGACCTCTATTGATTCGGTTTCCTTCGCTACGTAATTGGTGCGGTCCACCACTTCGTCGATTTTCTTCAGGACTTCTTGCGTAGTTGTGAATAGTTTTGTATTGATTTTGTATTGGTGGTTATTGTTTTCGATGACCTCGTTTTGACTGTTGAGGATACTATTCCAGTCAGTTGCGTCAGGTGATCCTGCCAGCCATTTCCAGGCTGAGCCTATCCAGTCTATAGATCGGATTGTTCTCGTTTTGCTTCTGGTTGCCATCAACTCCTCGAGTCGCCCCAATGTTTGGTTAATATAAAGCTGCGCTAAGAGTTGGTCATTGGGTCGTTTTATTAGGTGACCTGTAAGGTTTTGCATTTGCATCAGAACCGTGACATATTGTTGGAGGTTGACGACATGTACCAGCTTAAATGACCCACCGATGATCCACCCATTTCCGTCCTGGATCGTCACGATTGGTGCCTTGTAATAGAAAATATGGAGACCGCTGATGGCTGATGCCAGCAGTGGGAATCTGCAACAATGTTATATCTAATTTAATGTTGTTAGTGGGTTAGTAATCATTAGAATCTATGAATTTAGGTTATTGTTGTTGGGTTAGCAAAAATTGTTTCTACTACTTATTGACTATTTAATTAAGTATGTTAATGTTAGATTTTTTTATTTTATTTTTTTTTTTGATGGTTAGATGTGTTATATTGTTATTGGGTTAGCAAAAATTGTTTCTATTACTTTTTGACTATTAAGT